>NC_084999.1:14102577-14402577 GCF_963854185.1 Sardina pilchardus | reverse complement strand
GAATTTGATAGTAGCCTATTGCCAAAAGTAATTTAATAGTTAACAATAATCATTTTACCGTCATGATATGGATAGGAATTGGCCAAAACGAAGCAGACGTGTTTATTCTTCAGCCAGGTTTAATGCTACTGTTGCAATCAGGAATACCCTGAAGCTAATCGTAAGTAGAAGGAACACGTGCCATTGAAAAGGGCCATTTATCGTTTTGTAGCATAACCCCTCTGGTTAATATGTCAAAGTACGGTAATCAAAACGAAAGCACTCTGAGATCGCAAACCTCCGCCTCGCGCATCCTGCTTAACATCTCGCGCCTCCGCTTAACATCTTGCTTAACAAACAGACAAACCCCGATGAAAACATAACCTCATTTGCGGAGGTGATATGTTTCTAGCCTACACATTCGTTTGGTTCTTGGTATGCCACTGATTCATAAAGCTTCAAACCTGAACATTTCCTACATACTTTTGCAAGTAGGCTGGTAATGGCTGTAGACGTCAGTCACTCGTTTTCTTTTTGTTTATTTTCTTTTTGAAAGTTAACTGAACACTTGACATTGCATTATCAGGTGTTGGAGCATTGCTCATGCCAATAAGTCATTCAGTGAGGGGGGATTTGATGTGTGTCTGATCTTTTTACATTTTCCAATGATCATTTATCAATGATCATTGAGCATCTGCCAAGTGTCTTACTTTAAATGAAAAACAAAGGAGCTATAACTGTAGGCCTAATGTTGTGCTGTTGTAGTATGGACGCCTTTTTTTGTTGTGCGGCTCTTTTGACTTTTGTAGATTTTTTTTTGGCTCTTCATGCTAGACTGGTTGGCCACCCCTGCTTCAGAGGATGGGATCTGTGGTCTTGTTCATGTAAACATTTGAACAAAGTTACTCCAGGGAGAAGGATTTGGACATTGTATGATATCAAACTCACCCTGGCTTGGCAAGCTAAATAGACAAATGACTAATGACAAAAGGCCTTTTAAGGGGATGTTCTTCAGAAATACAGTTGTACATCAGAAATTCCAGCTGGCAGCACTCTCCTATTGAGATTGAGCAGCATCATTTCTATCCGAATGATTCTGATATGTGCTGTTCATTGACTTCAGTTCAGCATTCAACACCATCATCCCCTCCAAACGGATCACCAAACTCAGTGAGCCCAGTCAATCCTCCCTCTGTAACAGGATTCTGGACATCCTAACCAACAGACCTCAGTCTGTTAGGTTATAATCACATCTCCTCAACCATCACCCTGAACATCGTTGTACCACAGGGGTGTGTACTGAGCTTTCTCATTTACTCCCTCTTCACCTACAACTGCAACCTGTACATGGCTCTAACTTCATTGTCACGTTTGTAAACGACACTACGGCAATTCGTCTCATCAGCAACAACAATGAGACAGCCTACAGGGAGGAAGTCCAGCACCTAACATCGTGGTGCACTGACAACAACCTGACAAATATTTCTCCTCATTAAGACTGAGGTGGAGCATGTCACCAGCTTCAATTTTCTGGGTGTCCACATCTCTGAGGACCTCTCTTGGACCCTCAACACCTCTACACTTATCAAGAAGGTTCACCAGCATCCCTTCTTGAGGAGACTAAAGAAAGTCCACCTGTCTCCTCAGATCCTGGTGAACCTCTACCACTGCACCATCGAGAGCAACCTCACTAACTCTGTCACAGTATGGCATGGCAACTGCTCTGCCTCCAACCGGGAAGCACTTTAACTGTCCAACGCATCACCAGTTCCTCACTCCCCTCCATTGAGGCCATCCTGGCCAAGCCATGCTTGCGTAAATCGGGCATCATCATCAAAGCGTTACGGGCCTCTCCACACCCGACCAAAATTTCCTGCCCTTCTCACCTTACCGAAATTCTAGCTCAGCATCCCAGTGATATCCCACCAACTATAGGCTTCACTAAAATGGTGCGACTTTACTGGAATTCAATCAAAAACTCTTAGTTCAAGGAGCCTTTTTGAAAAGATGAGATGAACGAAACAAACTTTCTTTGGGAAATGAGAACTTCCTGGTGTGTGTATTGACACTTCCATGTTTGTGTGTGAGGTCATGTCATGTGCATCATGGTATTAAATCAGCTAAATGATTTGGACTAGTAATTAACTAAGCATTAGTTTGTGTGCAACAGTATCAATGTATTGCCAGCAAATTAGATCCCTTTGTCTTTTTTAACAGCTCAACTACACTGGACGTATGAGAGCTGCTTAATTCTTTTTGGAAAATGACCAAACCTCTGTGAGTGAACCTCTGTGAGAATGGGATGAAACATCATGTAACATAAGAAAATCTGTGGTTTAAGCTGGCTGTCTTTCACCAATGTAGCACTGCATAGTTTTGATTGGATGTGGAGAACCCCACAAGAACTTATCAGACTGGTTACATTCACACTATTCCATTTTCATATCAATATGAAAAACGTTTATGTTTTCCCCTCTTTAACCTACAGTGAATACTTCTTTAATGGTGCTTACGTGCTACACTGGACGTATGAGAGCTGCTTAATTATTTTTGGAAAATGACCAAACCTTTGTGAGTGAACCCCTGTAGGAATGGGATGAAACATCATGTGACTCACACTCACTTCCACAGAACTCCACAGGACTGTGCCACTGAAGGTTGTTTCAGCCAGCAGATTTATTTATTCTGCTCCATTTATTTTTACAATCCTACACTAAACATCATGTTTATGCCCAACAGTGCAACTCTTTATTCAACTTCGACACATGTTATCATAAATCCATTAACATTTTTACATGCTCATTGTAGGTGAAACACCAAACAAGGTCTGTGTAAACAGGTACACTAAACAATGCAGGTGATGGTCCATCAGAAATGTAATGCTTGCTGAAAAGTCTCCCAGTGAAAAACATGTAAATAAAAAAAATAAGAAAAAATAAATAGTAGATATGCTACAATTACCCCTATACATTAACAGTCTTCACAAGAGTCTACAGTACATGATGAGACACACAGAAACCACACAGACACACACACACACACACACACACACACACACACACACAGAAACAAACACTGAAACATACACATATGCTCTCTCTCACACACACACACACACACACACACACACACACACACACACACACACACACACACCATGCATCGAGCTTCTGAAGCTGTTAGAGGAACACTTCAGCAAGCCACCGAAGGAACAAGTCACTGAAGGAAAGCTTTGCTGTGGCACAACTAGTTACAGCACCCATGCTACACTGTACTGTATATGGGTCCACAGGCCCTCAGGGACCCAGGTTCAGGTCAAACCCAGGTAATTTCTTGGCCCCACCCTGTCTCTCGCTAGCCTGACTCTCGCCAGACCCTTGTAGTTCCGCCATGCTCCACCAGAGGCGTTTCGCTGAGCTCCACACAAGGGTCTGGACGCGAGGGCAATCCAAACCCCTGCCAGTGATCAAAAAATGAGCAACCAATCAGGAGCGCCGAAGCGAGTGTTTGATCCAAATAACAATGGCGGCACGCAGCGAGGAGTCTTGTGCTGACATTGATTCTGCTATTTCAACCGTTTTGTCGAATCTATCGAGTATTCATTCTTTAAAAGATTAACAGAGAATAGTTTTGAAGACATTTATTGGTGGCAAGGATGTTTTTACTCTTCTTCCGACCGGGTTTGGCAAGAGCTTGAAGAAGCCTAGCACGTCATTCAAGATAACAGGCAAGTAGTTTATCAAATCACATGCGAGGATGTTTTACAAGGACCCGCCTTCAAAAATACATCTCCTATCGAGAAGTCCCAGATCCTTGTGTGAAGCAGACAGCGAACTACAGGATCTGGCGAAAGTCAGGTTAGTCTCTCGCCACTCTCTCTCCCATCCTGTCTGATAAAGGCATATATATATATTTTTTTTTTAAAGAAACTTGTATACAGTATACTGTATATTAAACGTCTAGTAATAGTCAGGGGGCCTATGAGTCTAATTTGGGGGCTCCTGGGAATCGCATTTTATATTTTTGGAGAGTATTATATCTTTGTTCTATGGGTTCTTTAGAGTAAAAATATATGTCCTTTTTTTCTGGAAGGTTTTAGTTTGCCCGAACCTCACATTTCTGGTATTGTAGCATAGGGTTTGGTGCCAAAAAGCAAATATATTCTACAAGGTTGTGTGCAAAAGTACATAAACAATACAACATTTAAAAAGAAACATTTTTAGGGTGATGGTTGATCTCTTTAACAAGATATTGGGCCTAAAATGCTCAAAATTGTCTGCGTAAAAATACTTCAATATGAGTATTATCAATATTATCAAAATGAGTGTGCTCGAGTGTAGGCCTAGCCTGCTTTGCCAGTTTTTGTCTACACCCATTCAGAGCACAAAGAGATATCAAACATATTAAATCAAGTTTAATCAATGTTTACATAGCCAGCACCAGCTGAGGCCTGTAAGGTCTTCCGCATGCGATGCCTTGGTGTCACCATTACATTGTGCTCCCATGAGCCTTTGCAAGAACAGTGAGATAATCATGCAGCTAACAGTGTTGCCAAAAGTTTGCTCATGAGTTTCTCATGAGAGAATAATGCAGAAACCAGTACAATTTGGCCAATACAAGTTTTATGTTATGTTATGTTATCTCCACTTCTGAAGCACTTACATGCACCAAACTTTTCAGTCTAATACCAAACTATCTTTACGGAGGGGTTTGTTGATATAATATTCCTGACCTGATATATATGACATTTTGTTCTGAAAAACATGACTAAAAAAAGAAAAGATTTTTCTAGGCTATTGACAGTATAATATGTCTAATATGTTAACAAAATGAAAAAAATCCTTTTGAACCTGGCTTTTTCCAAAGTTTAAAATGCAAATGACTGCATATTTAGTTAGATAATGCCTAATTTGCACATTTAAACATTAAACTACAGAAAACTTGTACATTTGTTTCTTATGTTACTGTAATCGAAGTAATCAACTGGTGAAGTTTCATGGTGAAGTTTCACCGTCTTACAGTGAAATATACAATATCAGAAAAATAGGGTTAAAACAGGTGAAAATCATGTTCAATGCACTGAAGACAGTCCAACCACTCTCCAAAAACGAACATTTCAGTCCCACGGAAACCAAATAGGCCCCCTGACTATAAAATGCATTCCCAGCAATTCACTGTTTTCCCAGCAATATTGTATTCTGTGGTCACAACATCATGCTGTGAAGGCAATAGGCATTATATACTAATAATAGTACACATTATTTTTCATCAGTTAGGTTATGGTTATGGTTATGGTTATTTAGCAGACGCCTTTGTCCAAAGCGACATACAAATAAATAACAATACAAATTAAATTAACAGTGAACAATTACAAACTAGAAATGCAATTCCAAGGAATTACCAGTGCATGAAAATGCAAAAATAGATAGATAATGTAGATATGGTTACTAAGGTGTAGCTAGGGTAAACATGGTGGTTGCATAGTTTACAGAGAGTTGATAGTGTGAAGGTAGACAGTTTAAAGATGAAACATTCCAGTTCTAACTTAACTAATGATTTCTATTCATGTTAAAATGTTAACTATGGTAACAATGATAACCAGGTTGATTGGTTAACTTAGCTTTCATGCAGTAATGGTAAAAATGTTAACTATGCTAACTATGCTCACAGTGTTAACCAGGTTGATTAGCTAACTTAGCTAATGATTTCTAGCAGTTATGCTAAAAATGCTAATTATGTTAGCAATGCTAACTATGGTAACAATGCTAACTTAAACTAACAATGCTAACCAGGTTGATTAGCTAACTTAACTGATGATTTCTAGCAATAATGTTAAAAATGCTAACTATGCTAACGATGCTAAAATTGCTAACAATGCTAACCAGGTTGATTAGCTAACTTAGTTAGATGTTTTTTTTGCAGTTATGCTAAACATGCTAACTATGCTAACAATGTTAACTATGCTAACCATGCTAACTAGCTAACTTGCTAGTGAGGACTTTTATTTTGAAACATTTGTTGCTAAGGTATCCATGGTGGCCACTATCAAGAAACAAGAAGTTACTGCGGTATAATCATGTTGGTTGCTATGGAAACGGTCATAAACACTTAATTTTAATGGTTGCTATGTTGGTTGCTAGGTACATGGAGGTTTCATGTAGTTGACTGGAGGCATAGTGGATGATAACTGACAGTTGGAATGGTTGAACAGTTCAATAGTTGAGTAGTTTCAATGGTAAAATGATTTAATAGTGTATTATTGCAGTGAGGACTTTTATTTTGAAACAGTTGTGGACAGAGGAAACAGTTAACAGGATATGTAGTCTTCTGAGAGACTGTATGCTTAAAGCCAGAGAAACTGACAGTTGGTGCCCAGGTGGCCGGCCACCTGGCGTAAGATTCTAATTGCTGCCGTGATGTCATAATGAGCAATGTTAAGTCTATGGGGGAAATTGTAATAGTTTTTAACTAATAGTTTAAAAAGTATAAAAGTTACAAAGTTGAAAAATACAAAGCCCACATCGCGTAAGTAAGACCTACGCGACAAAATTTGAATGGAGTTTTTACGTTAAGCGGTTGAAGCTGAATAGCGTGCGTTTGAAGAAGAATAACTAGAAATGCAATTCCAAGGAATTACCAGTGCATGAAAATGCAAAAATAGATAGATAATGTAGATATGGTTACTAAGGTGTAGCTAGGGTAAACATGGTGGTTGCATAGTTTACGGAGAGTTGATAGTGTGAAGGTAGACAGTTTAAAGATGAAACATTCCAGTTCTAACTTAACTAATGATTTCTATTCATGTTAAAATGTTGATTAGCTAACTTAGCTAATGATTTCTAGCGGTTACGCTAAAAATGCTAATTATGTTAGCAATGCTAACTTTACTAACAATGCTAACCAGGTTGATTAGCTAACTTAACTGATGATTTCTAGCAGTAATGCTAAAAATGCTAACTATGCTAACAATGCTAAATGTGCTAAAAATGCTAACCAGGTTGATTAGATAACTTAGTTGATGATTTTTTGCAGTTATGCTAAAAAATGCTAACTATGCTAACAATGCTAACTATGCTAACCATGCTAACTAGCTAACTTGCTAGTGAGGACTTTTATTTTGAAACATTTGTTGCTAGGGTATCCATGGTGGCCACTATCAGGAAACAAGAAGTTACTGCAGTATAATCATGTTGGTTGCTGGGAAACGGTCATAAACACTTAATTTTAATGGTTGCTATGTTGGTTGCTTGGTACATGGAGGTTTCATGTAGTTGACTTGAAGCATAGTGGATGATAACTGACAGTTGGAATGGTTGAACAGTTCAATAGTTGAGTAGTTTCAATGGTTAAATGATCTAATAGTGTATTTTTGCAGTGAGGACTTTTATTTTGAAACAGTTGTGGACAGAGGAAACAGTTAACAGGATATGTAGTCTTCTAAGAGACTGTATGCTTAAAGCCAGAGAAACTGACAGTTGGTGCCCAGGTGGCCAGCCACCTGGCGTAAGATTCTAATTGCTGCCGTGATGTCATAATGAGCAATGTTAAGTCTATGGGGGAAATTGTAATAGTTTTTAACTAATAGTTTAAAAAGTATAAAAGTTACAAAGTTGAAAAATACAAAGCACACATCGCGTAAGTAAGACCTACGTGACATAGTTTGAATGGAGTTTCTACGTTAAGCGGTTGAAGCTGAATTGCGTGCGTTAGAAGAAGAACTAGAAATGCAATTCCAAGGAATTACCAGTGCATGAAAATGCAAAAATAGATTGATAATGTAGATATGGTTACTAAGGTGTAGCTAGGGTAAACATGGTGGTTGCATAGTTTACAGAGAGTTGATAGTGTGAAGGTAGACGTTTTAAAGATGAAACGTTCCAGTTCTAACTTAAGTAATGATTTCTATTCATGTTAAAATGTTGATTAGCTAACTTAGCTAATGATTTCTAGCAGTTACGCTAAAAATGCTTATTATGCTAGCAATGCTTACTTTACTAACAATGCTAACCAGGTTGATTAGCTAACTTAACCGATGATTTCTAGCAGTAATGCTAAAAATGCTAACTATGCTAACAATGCTAAATTTGCTAACAATGCTAACCAGGTTGATTAGCTAACTTAGTTGATGATTTTTTGCAGTTATGCTAAAAATGCTAACTATGTTAACAATGCTAACTATGCTAACTAGCTAACTTGCTAGTGAGGACTTTTATTTTGAAACATTTGTTGCTAGGGTATCCATGGTGGCCACTATCAGGAAACAAGAAGTTACTGCATGTTGGTTGCTATGGAAACGGTCATAAACACTTAATTTTAATGGTTGCTATGTTGGTTGCTAGGTACATGGAGGTTTCATGTAGTTGACTGGAGGCATAGTGGATGATAACTGACAGTTGGAATGGTTGAACAGTTCAATAGTTGAGTAGTTTCAATGGTTAAATGATTTAATAGTGTATTATTGCAGTGAGGACCTTTATTTTGAAACAGTTGTGGACAGAGGAAGTAGTGAAACAGGATCTGTAGTCTTAATGAGATTGTATGCTTAAAGCCTGAGACAGAAGGTGCCTCTCATAGCGTTTACGCGTCCTCTCTCGCTCCTCACTGATCTACATAAAGAATGATGGAGCGGCAACAATGGGATAGTCTAGCCCTTCTTCTATCTTTCTTTATGTAGATCATTGAGGATCGAGGAGCGAGGGAGGACATATAAACGCTGCTTGAGAGGGACCCACAGTAAATACTTTAAAAGTTGTATGTAGATAGTCTAATTAATGTTGATAGACAGAATGTTTAATGGATGTTGATAGGCAGATTGTTTAATAGATATTAATTGACAGTTTAATGGGTGGATGAGTGAATGGTCTGAAGAAGATGAATGGATAGAAGGTTGGATGGAATGTGCCTTATATTCTTGTTAAGAGAGACACTGATACAGCTCTCTGAGAGTAGTTGACACAGGTGTAATCAATTTAACTGGCTAGTCTTAAGAGAGCCAGAGTACTCTTAAAGCCTGAGACAGAGTAAATAATTTAAAAGTTGAATGTAGATAGTCTAATTAATGTTGATAGACAGAGAGTTTAATGGATGTTGATAGACAGATTGTTTAATAGATGTTGATAGACAGTTTAATGGGTGGATGAGTGAATGGTCTGAAGAAGATGAATGGATAGAATGTTGGATGGAATGTGCCTTATATTCTTGTAGAATGGAGAGACACAGCTCTCTACTGAGAGTAGTGGATACAGATACAGGTGTAATCAATTTAACTGGCTAGTCTTAAGAGAGCCAGCCTGAGACAGAGTAGATTGTTTAAAAGTTTAATGTAGAGCGTCTAATTGATGTTGATAGGCAGACTGTTTAGAATGGGTGGATGAGTGAATGGTTTGAAGAAGATGAATGGATATAAAGTTGGATGGAATTAGGAGGACTTATTTTGATACTGTTGTGCGCAGAGGATACAGGGGAACAGAATATGTAGTCTTCAGAGAGGAGCCTGAGAGAAACTGACAGTTGGTGCCCAGGTGGCCGGCCACCTGGCCTAAGATTCTAATTGCTGCCGTGATGTCATAATGAGCAATGTTAAGTCTATGGGGGAAATTGTAATAGTTTTTAACTAATAGTTTAAAAAGTATAAAAGTTACAAAGTTGAAAGATATAAAGCAGGCATGGCATAAGCAAGACCTACGCAACAACGTTTGAATTAAGTTTCTACGTTAAACGGTTGAAGCTGAATTGGCTGCGTTAGAAGAAGAAGTTTAATAACTAGAAATGCAATTCCAAGGAATTACCAGTGCATGAAAATGCAAAAATAGATAGATAATGTAGATATGGTTACTAAGGTGTAGCTAGGGTAAACATGGTGGTTGCATAGTTTACAGAGAGTTGATAGTGTGAAGGTAGACAGTTTAAAGATGAAACATTCCAGTTTTAACTTAACTAATGATTTCTATTCATGTTAAAATGTTGATTAGCTAACTTAGCTAATGATTTCTAGCAGTTACGCTAAAAATGCTTATTATGCTAGCAATGCTAACTTTATTAACAATGCTAACCAGGTTGATTAGCTAACTTAACCGATGATTTCTAGCAGTAATGCTAAAAATGCTAACTATGCTAAATTTGCTAACAATGCTAACCAGGTTGATTAGCTAACTTAGTTGATGATTTTTTGCAGTTATGCTAAAAATGCTAACTATGCTAACAATGCTAACTATGCTAACCATGCTAACTAGCTAACTTGCTAGTGAGGACTTTTATTTTGAAACATTTGTTGCTAGGGTATCCATGGTGGCCACTATCAGGAAACAAGAAGTAACGGCAGTATAATCATGTTGGTTGCTATGGAAACGGTCTTAAACACTTAATTTTAATGGTTGCTATGTTGGTTGCTAGGTACATGGAGGTTTCATGTAGTTGACTGGAGGCATAGTGGATGATAACTGACAGTTGGAATGGTTGAACAGTTCAATAGTTGAGTAGTTTCAGTGGTTAAATGATTTAATAATGTATTATTGCAGTGAGGACCTTTATTTTGAAACAGTTGTGGACAGAGGAAGTAGTGAAACAGGATCTGTAGTCTTAATGAGATTGTATGCTTATAGCCTGAGACAGAAGGTGCCTCTCATATAGCGTTTACGCGTCCTCTCTCGCTCCTCACTGATCTACATAAAGAATGATGGAGCGGCAACAATGGGATAGTCTAGCCCTTCTTCTATCTTTCTTTATGTAGATCATTGAGGATCGAGGAGCGAGGGAGGACATATAAACGCTGCTTGAGAGGGACCCACAGTAAATACTTTAAAAGTTGTATGTAGATAGTCTAATTCATGTTGATAGACAGAATGTTTAATGGATGTTGATAGGCAGATTGTTTAATAGATATTGATTGACAGTTTAATGGGTGGATGAGTGAATGGTCTGAAGAAGATGAATGGATAGAAGGTTGGATGGAATGTGCCTTATATTCTTGTTAAGAGAGACACTGATACAGCTCTCTGAGAGTAGTTGATACAGGTGTAATCAATTTAACTGGCTAGTCTGAGACAGAGTAAATAATTTAAAAGTTGAATGTAGATAGTCTAATTAATGTTGATAGACAGAGAGTTTAATGGATGTTGATAGACATATTGTTTAATAGATGTTGATAGACAGTTTAATGGGTGGATGAGTGAATGGTCTGAAGAAGATGAATGGATAGAATGTTGGATGGAATGTGCCTTATATTCTTGTAGAATGGAGAGACACAGCTCTCTACTGAGAGTAGTGGATACAGATACAGGTGTAATCAATTTAACTGGCTAGTCTTAAGAGAGCCAGCCTGAGACAGAGTAGATTGTTTAAAAGTTGAATGTAGAGCGTCTTATTGATGTTGATAGGCAGACTGTTTAGAATGGGTGGATGAGTGAATGGTTTGAAGAAGATGAATGGATATAAAGTTGGATGGAATTAGGAGAACTTATTTTGATACTGTTGTGCGCAGAGGATACAGGGGAACAGAATATGTAGTCTTCAGAGAGATTGTATGGTTAAAGCCAGAGAAACTGACAGTTGGTGCCCAGGTGGCCGGCCACCTGGCCTAAGATTCTAATTGCTGCCGTGATGTCACAATGAGCAATGTTAAGTCTATGGGGAAATAGCTCAATGTTAAATCTATGGGGAAATCGTTTTTTAATTCATAGTTTAAAAAGTATAAAAGTTACAAAGTTGAAAAATACAAAGCACACATGGCATGAGCAAGACCTACGCAACAACGTTTGAATGAAGTTTCTACGTTAAACGGTTGAAGCTGAATTGCGAGCGTTAGAAGAAGAAGAGGAACTAGAAATGCAATTCCAAGGAATTACCAGTGCATGAAAATGCAGAAATAGATAGATAATGTAGATATGGTTACTAAGGTGTAGCTAGGGTAAACATGGTGGTTGCATAGTTTACAGAGAGTTGATAGTGTGAAGGTAGACTGTTTAAAGATGAAACATTCCAGTTCTAACTTAAGTAATGATTTCTATTCATGTTAAAATGTTGATTAGCTAACTTAGCTAATGATTTCTAGCAGTTACGCTAAAAATGCTAATTATGTTAGCAATGTTAACTTTACTAACAATGCTAACCAGGTTGATTAGCTAACTTAACCAATGATTTCTAGCAGCAATGCTAAAAATGCTAACTATGCTAACAATGCTAAATTTACTAACAATGCTAACCAGGTTGATTAGCTAACTTAGTTGATGATTTTTTGCAGTGTAAAAATGTTAAAAATGCTAACTATGCTAACAATGCTAGCTATGCTAGCTAGCTAACTTGCTAGTGAGGACTTTTATTTTGAAACATTTGTTGCTAGGGAATCCATGGTGGCCACTATCAGGAAACAAGAAGTTACTGCAGTATAATCATGTTGGTTGCTATGGAAACGGTCATAAACGCTTAATTTTAATGGTTGCTATGTTGGTTGCTAGGTACATGGAGGTTTCATGTAGTTGACTGGAGGCATAGTGGATGATAACTGACAGTTGGAATGGTTGAACAGTTCAATAGTTGAGTAGTTTCAATGGTTAAATGATTTAATAGTGTATTATTGCAGTGAGGACTTTTATTTTGAAACAGTTGTGGACAGAGGAAACAGTTAACAGGATATGTAGTCTTCTATGAGACTGTATGCTTAAAGCCAGAGAAACTGACAGTTGGTGCCCAGGTGGCCGGCCACCTGGCCTAAGATTCTAATTGCTGCCGTGATGTCATAATGAGCAATGTTAAGTCTATGGGGGAAATTGTAATAGTTTTTAACTAATAGTTTAAAAAGTATAAAAGTTACAAAGTTGAAAAATACAAAGCAGGCATGGCATAAGCAAGACCTACGCAACAACGTTTGAATGAAGTTTCTATGTTAAACGGTTGAAGCTGAATTGGCTGCGTTAGAAGAAGAAGTTTAACTAGAAATGCAATTCCAAGGAATTACCAGTGCATGAAAATGCAAAAAAAAATATAGATAGATAATGTAGATATGGCTACTAAGGTATAGCTAGGGTAAACATGGTGGTTGCATAGTTTAAAGAGAGTTGATAGTGTTTAGGTAGACATTTTAAAGCTTAAACATTCCTGTTCTAACTTAACTAATGATTTCTAACAGGTATTCTAAAATGTTAACTATGCTAACAATGATAACCAGGTTGATTGGTTTACTTGGCTAATGATTTCTAGCAGTACTGTTAAAAATGTTAACTATGCTAACAATGCTAACTATGCTAACAATGCTAACCACGTTGATTAGCTAACTTAGCTAATCATTTTTAGCAGTTATGCTAAAAATGTTAACAATGTTAACTATGCTAACAATGCTAACCAGGTTGATTAGCTAACTTAGCTAATCATTTTTAGCAGTTATGTTAAAAATGCTAACTATGCTAACAATGTTAACTATGCTAACCATGCTAACTTGGTACTGAGGACTTTTATTTTGAAACATTTGTTGATGGGGTATCCATGGCTGCCACTATCAGGAATAAAGAAGTTACTGTAGTAAAATCATGTTGGTTGCTATGGAAACGGTCATAAACGCTTAATTTTGATGGTTGCTATGTTGGTTGCTAGGTGCATGGAGGTCTCATGTAGTTGACTGGAGGCATAGTTGATGATAACTGACAGTTGGAATGGTTGAACAGTTAAATAGTTGAGTAGTTTCAATGGTTAAATGATTTAATAGTGTATTATTGCAGTGAGGACTTTTATTTTGAAACAGTTGTGGAAAGAGGAAACAGTTAACAGGATATGTAGTCTTCACAGAGAGATTGTATGCTTAAAGCCTGAGAGAGAGAGGGCTGCTGCAGGTGGGGCTGGCCACCTGGCATAAGATTCTAATTACTTAATGATCCGATTGTGATGTCATAGAGGCCAATGTTAAGTCTATGGGGAAATTTGTAATAGTTTTTAATTTATAGTTTAAAAAGTATAAAAGTTACAAAGTTGAAAAATACTTAGCAGCCTTCCCCTATTTAAGACCTACGTTGCGACGTTTGAATGAAGTTTCTAAGTTAAACGGTTCAAGCTGAATAGAAAAAATGAATTTGATCAGCGGAATAATAAGAAGAAGAAGAAGAAGCCTTGGAAGAACAGTACAGTGCATTTTCATGCACCGTAATAATAAGAAGACTTGGAATAACAGTATAGTGCATTTTCATGCACTATAATAAGAAGCCTAGGAAGAACAGTACAGTGCATTTTCATGCACTGTAATAATAATAATAAGAAGACTTGGAATAACAGTACAGTGCATTTTCATGCACTGTAATAATAAGAAGTTGAAGCCTAGGAAGAACAGTACAGTGCATTTTCATGCACTGTAATAAGAAGAAGAAGAAGAAGAAGAAGACCGAGGAAGAACAGTACAGTGCATTTTCATGCACTGTAAATAGGGAGAATAGTAATATTATCAGTAAAACAATAATTTTAAGCACTAACCTAATGAGAAATAAAACAGTGAAATGAGAATAGCAATCAAATAAGTCACTCAGTTGATTATATATAATAATAACTAAAGCATGGTATGGCTAAATTTAAGGACAATAGCAAAATTCTATCAATGGACAAATTATAACAAAACAATACTATTATACAAACCATAACACATCACAAACTCAAAGGACTAAGTGCATATTAAACAAATATGTCTTAAGACCCTTCTTAAAAGATCCAAGCAACCCAGCGGAGAGATTCTATGAAGGCACTGCTTGTAAACAGTCTTTTTAAATAAACTTCCTGTGCATTTCCAAAGTTCTCAGTATCTCGTTTTAAATGTCAGGACCCTCAGAAGTCTACCAATGCAGTGTGGAGTTACTTTGAACCTTTTTAATGGTTTAAAAATAGCGATTTAGCTGCATAGGCTACGTGATGCCTAATCTAATAGATTCAAGCCTGCTGCAAGCTAGGCTGAAACGGAGGAGTTCGGAATGCTGCCGGTGAGCGAAAGTGCGTCTTACAACACGTGTGAGTACACCTTAACATGTTTCGGTACAGTTAAGCTCAATTTCACACCGGAAGATATTTTCTATTGATTTTAATTGCCTGGGTCAAATTGGCCTGAAAAGTAAAAAAAAATGTAAGAAATGTGACCATAATTCAAGGGTTGATACTCTCAGCTTTTGTGTTTTGGTCCTGTAAGTCTATCCCCTGTCCCTCAGCCTCTCTGCCTGCTGTCACAGGGCTAATGCCATCGTCCTCCAGGGCTCGGCGGAGAGCACCGGAAATGCTCCTCTTGAAGTTCTTTTGCCGGTCCAGTCCCACGCAGAAGTACAAGATGGGATTGACACAGCTGTTGAAGTAGGACAGTCCGGTGGCCACGGGCAGGCCGAGCTTCACCCACTTGCTCTTGCTGTTGACCATCTTGACCAGGAGCAGGGTGTGGTAGGCCACCCAGCACAGGAAGAAAGCCGAGACCAGCAGGACCAGGGTGCGCAGGATCTTGGTCTTCCTGTTAAGGCGTGATCGCCTGATGCCCCACCCGGCCAGTACGTAGCAACAGACGATCACCAGGAACGGCAGGAGAAATCCGAACAGGAATCGCACCAGGTACAGAGCAGTCCGGCCTCTGGCGCTCACCATGGTTTCCATGGTGCACTTGGTGTTGTTGTATGCGTCCAGACTGGTGTTGCGGTTGGTGGCGTATGGAAAGCTCAAGGCGAGCGCCACCACCCAAACACCCACGCTGACTGCCCGGGACAGGGAGACTGTGCGCGTGATCTTGGCCCGTAGAGGGCGCCAGATGCACAGGGCCCTGTCAACACTGATGACCACCAGGAGGAAGACGCTGCAGAACATGTTGGTGTACTTGAGCAAGCCGTTCACCTGGCACAGCAGGACCCCGAACGACCACTGGCGGAAGCCGAGCGAGATGACCGTGAGGACGCGTGAGATGCAGAACACCAGGTCAGCCACGGCCAGGTTCACCAGCCACACGTTGGTAGCGGTCGGCTTCATTCGCACGCCAACCATCCAGATGACCACAGAGTTCCCCACACTGCCCAAGATGATAGTCAGGAGGTAGAGCGTGATCTGGATACCCTTCACTATCTCCGTCGCCAAATCATAGGCGGTCATTCTAGTGAAGAGAAAACCAATCAATCACATTTTACTGCACTAAATTAACCAATTGACAATGGAGCTCAACATCACTAGGTAATATGATTACTGCCAACCCTGTTGACTTAAATAGATAGATAGATAGATAGATAGATAGATAGATAGATAGATAGATAGATAGATGCTTTATTGATCCCCAAGGGGAAATTCAAGATACAGAATAGAACCTGTCTGGCAATGTGAAGCTCCCTAAAAGGTCTCAAAAAGCAGCACATGATGAACAGATAATAATAAAAGTCATTGACATCTATCAGTCAAGAGTTACAAAGTCATTTCTAAGGCTCTGGGACACCAATGAACCAAATGAGATCTACAAATGGCTGGCCTACCAAGAGGCAGGAGGTCACAAAACACAGGCTAACATATAAAGGACTGCAGGTTTTGATTACCTTAATTAAGGTGAGAGTTCATGATTCCACAATAAGAAAAAAGACTGGGCAAAAATGGGAGAGTTGAAAGATAAAAAAAAAAACAACAACACAAAAGCTCATCTCACATTTGCCAAAAAACATCTTCATGACCCCCAAAACCTTTGGGATAACATTCTGTGTTCTGATGAGTCAAAATAAATTTTTGGAAGATATGGGTTTCATTAATCTGGCATAAAGCTAACACAGCATCTACAATAAGAGCATCATACCAACAGTCAAATGCGGTGGAAGTAGTGTGATGCTTTAGCTTCAGAGCCTGAGCAACCAATTTAAGGTTTTGGACTGGCCTAGCCTAGTCAAAGTCCTGATCAATTAAGATGCTGTGGTGGCATGACCATACACAGGCAATGCATGCTCGAAAACCTTCCAATAATGTGGCAAAATTAAAGTAATACTGCTTAGAAAAGTGGGGCAAAATTCTTCTGCAGCGATGTAAGCAACTTTGAAACATTTGATTGCTGTTGTTGCCCCTAAGGGTGGCTCAACCAGTTATTAGGTTCAAGGGGGAAATTACTCTTTCACACGGGTGATACATTACCTTTAATAAATTAAATTATTCAAAAGCTGCATTTTATATTTACTTGTCAATTTGTGTTGTCTTTGTTTTACATCAAAACTAGTTGGATACTTTTTCACAGCACTAAATACTTATTTGTTTCATCACTTATTGCCTAATATTGAAATAATTTATGTAGCCAAATCCACAGTGCACAGTGCAGCAAACACTGCCATGTTATATATCACATGATGACCTAAACACACAGTGGTCCTTAAGGAGCCGTGACATTTATTGTGGTCTACACCGTATTGACCGAAACAGGAGGCTGCGTAGTTCCATGGAGAAAAGGTCATGAAACAGCCATGCACATGTACGCAACCACACAAAGCGTTTATGTAGGGAGATCAAAAGCACTTGGCCTTCATGTTCAGTAATGATCATCTTCAGGGCCTTAAAGAGGAACTATGCAGGTTTGGTAATTTCTTCGCTGTTTTCGCTTTTCGTTTCATTTTACGCCTGCAGGTTTCTCTGCAGAGCATATTGTTATATTTTACAACAGTCCTCAATCGGTCAGTCTGCCTTTTCATGAACATGATCGCGAGGCTGGAGCCTTTTTGTCTGTCAGTGCCACTGGCCCGATGGCACAAACTTGGAAGCATGTTTTTTCTGCTCACAGGCACTAGGGGAAGCGAGACAGCCATCATTCAACCTGAAATGAGTCAAATAACCATTCCAATGACTCCGAAGCTGATCAGATTAAGCTATAAAACTTGCATAGTTCACCTTTAACAGGGGAAAATGGTGGCACCATACAATGCACTGCATTCTCTTTATTTTTACTCTAAGCTCACACTATCTGTTTTGTGTTATGAATAAAGATCAACAAGTGAATCAAAGAAAATATCACGTCATCAGAAAATGCAAGTGGACATAACAGACGTGTCTTCCTTGATTGATGGTTGTTTAGTTAAGGAGGTCTATGAACATGAGGTCAGAGCACATTTTTACTGACTCTGTCCTTCTGCCTCTTGGTTTTCCTCTTGTTGTCTCGGTCTTACAATAAACATTCACACATACAAATGCTCAACAAGATTTTGTGTCCTTCCTGAAAGTCCAAAATGCCCATAATAATATCAACCCACGCAAATTTAACCCACTCTATGGACTGGTATGATGTTGCAAAATAGTGAATGTTCATCATAACAAGCGCCTTCAGACCGTTATAATGCTGCAAATTAAAAATACACACAGGAGAAATGTCCCATGTTATATAGAGAATTTCACACAGTGGCCAATCAACAAGCAAGCCTACCATCAAAAACAAAATCACTACTCTTGTGGGCAAAAATACAGTACATCACCAACAGAACAGCCTAACAAATATGCCTACTGTAAATCTGCAGAATGTGTTATCAAAATCAGTTGTTTCCAGATATTTATGTATATATTTATCAATCATCAATGTAGCAGTAGAAAGACGCTTTGACGTCCTGAAGTGTTAGAAGATCTGAGATAGTGTATGATGTATGCTTTTGTAAGCTCTAGATATGAAGAGTGGCTCTTACCTGTCAAGTGATCTGAAAACAAAATGAAGCAGAAGGATCGTTATCTTGTCTGGTGTCTCCACAACATGTTTAGTGAGAATGGAAATGTTTGTTCCTGTGTGCTCGTTTTTAATGTGTGAGGGAGTTAGGATGTGCATGTTGCCTTGCTCAAATACACCCTCCCACTCGAGCACTGGGGGGCGGGGGGGGATTGGTCAAGGCTGAATGTTTTTCATTTTTGTTAGGCTCGGACATGTCCATGCATGCGTAACCTTAGGTCGGGTTCACAGATCTTCCAGCATGTCCACTTTAGCTTTCCCTTAATTGTGCTAATGAGTTTTCTATCGCTCGTTTGAATGTCAATATGTCACCATGTGGCATATGACGGCTAGGCCTACTTTGCAAGCGCCCATGCACCCATTACTTCTGAGAAGGTCTCACACACAGAGGTATACAATAGGCTCCCTCTCAACCTCTTTCCTCTCTCCTCGGTCTTCCGTGTCGTTCCCACAGATCTACAGCATAAACAACACTGGATAGACTATCCCATTGTTGCCGCCCCATCATTCTTTATAGATCAGTGGGAACGAGCCGGAGGACCGAGGATCAAGGAGGTTGAGAATGAGGAGGAGGAGGGGCGCCCGGGGGATCAACCTCTGTAGCATGCCACCTAATCTCTATACTGCACTATATTTATTGTCCTCTGTACTTTGTGTACACACTGCACTTTTCTGCCTTTTTGCACTTCTGGTTAGACACAAACTGCATTTCGTTGTCTTTGTACTTGTACTCTGCACAATGACAATGAAGTTGAATCTAATATAACCTAAAACATGAAAGTGACAAATGACGAAAATCAAGCATTCTGCGTTCTGGCAGGCCGCATACTCAAGCCCGCTGTCAGCTGTCAGTTTCTTATTGGCTATGCCAAACCTAGCCCACATCAGCTGATCCACTCAGCTGATCGTTCCCTTCGATTGCAAGTGGCCTCTCTCATAAGGGTGACTGATTTAAGCTGCATCAGTCTGTTTACCATCACTGCTTTCTCCACTCTCTGCCACCCACCTCTAGCCTGACTCTCGCTAGACCCTTGTAGTTCCGCCATGCTCCACCAGAGGCGTTTCGCTGAGCTCCACACAAGGGTCTGGGCTCGAGGGCAATCCAAACTCCTTCCAGGGAGCAAAACATGATGAACCAATCAGGAGCGCCGATGAGAGTGTTTGATTCAAACAACAATGGCGGCACTCAGCGAGGAGTCTTGTGCTGACATTGATTCTGCTATTTCAACCGTTTTGTCGAATCTATCGAGTATTCATTCTTTAAAGGATGAACAGACAATGGTTTTGAAGACATTTATTGGTGGCAAGGATGTTTTCACTCTTCTTCCAACCGGGTTTGGCAAGAGCTTGAAGTAGCCTAGCACGTCATTCAAGATAACAGACAAGTGGTTTATCATATCACATGCAAGGATGTTTTACAAGGCCCCGCCTTCAGAAATACGTCTCCTATCTAGAAGTCCCAGATCCTTGTGTGAAGCTCAGCGAACTACAAGGATCTGGCGAGAGTCAGGTTAACCCAGAGCCATAGAGAGAAAGAGTTGCGACACGCTTTGATATCTACCACTCTGGGTTAACCCACCTCCTCCTCAGCTCCACCTTAAAGGAATATTTCGGTTTTTACACTTTAAGTCCGTTTTCTGTATTGCCTAGCATGAAAACGAGCCTGTTTCTGGAACTTTCTGGTCTATAAAAGGAGGAACAGAAAAAAAACAAGATACCCTTACTTGGGCTTTCAAGCTTAAGAGATCTGGAAAGTCCTGGAGAATGGTGATATGAATTCTGGCAGGAAGAAAGAGGATCTAAGAAAGGTGTCAGTGCTTATAGGCAAAGTCATCACGATTAACAATGGTTACTATGCAAAAGGAAATAAACACCAGTGTAAGTGTACAGAAAGGGACATAATAGAAGCAGAACAGCTAATTTTACTCTTAAACAATACCCTCAAGACATGAACACATGTATAACACATTATTCCACTGCTGACATTGTCCTGTGTTCTAGAAGGGGGTGCATTGAGCACATCCACTTGCAATACAACAGTTTAATGCACATATTCCCACACATGAACACTTAATCTTGTGATAATCCGTGATAACGCCTCCATTTTCATGTAGGCTAAATTATAGGCCAAACCAGAGCCATATACATATCTATATGGCTCTGGGCCAAACTGCATGGAAGAATGCATTCATAGCCACAGCGTTTCTGTTGCAATCAAAATCAACCTAAGCGTGAGCGTCAACTGTTGCTCATCTGTCCATCATCGTGTAAAGCCCGCCCTGACAAATTTGATTGGTCTGGAGAGATCTGTACAGCGCATAGTAACAGCCCAACAGAGAAAGGCCAGACCGAACTTCCCACTGTTCAGATAGCCCAGGCTACATGGTAGCACTCGTTTACTGAAAACCGTGACAAAATAAACATCATGAAAATAAGATGTAGCATAGGCAATAATTTTAACAAGTTGCAATTGAACTCTGTTAATGACCAGAACACAAAATGAAACAAAACAAAACAAAAGTAGGCCTATTTGTTGGTTTCGTGTGAGCCTGTGGTGTGTGGAGGGCGCATACAGTATATGTGTGAGAGAGACTGGAGCTTGGCGTGAGCAATAAAATGCTCGCATGCTAAAAGGACCGGGATCTAATTTGTATGCGACACGCAAGCCTGTTGGAAGCAATTCCATTCAATAGAGAGAGTGAAAGAGATGTTCTAATAGGCAGAGTGGCCGCATCAGAGACTTTTCTGGTATGAATGCACATATAAAACCCGACGCAGCAGCCAGGGAACATGGACAGAATGCACACCAGGTCGGCAGTCTGAATGGCTACCAATGTTAAAGAACCTACCGCTTCAATATCAAAGTTCCATATTCGGTATTTTTTTCTCTTTTTTTAAATTCAGTTTCACATATAGTACATGAAACATGTCTTACATAATTGAACTCCACACAACATCATATCTTCTACAGAAATATGACATTATCAAACATAAACACCATTGCATAACTTAGTAGGCCTACTTGTGTTGTTGAAGTTGTGTGTCTCTGCATGCACCTGGGAAAGCCACTGTTCCCAGTGACAGATGCTCAGCATAGCGCAATGAAAGTAGGCCTACTTAGTGTAAAACAATCACGTACACAAATCACACATTTTCGACCTTTGTAGCCTACTCATCTTTCGCATCCTCGCTCCCTTTTTTCCGCATTAGGAACTCTGCGTTTTTAAATGGCTGCAAATGCAGATGTAGTCAACAGAGAGGGTCTGGATAGGGGCCATTAGGCATGCCCTCCGCCAGGTTTCCAGGTAATCAGGCTGAAACCGGAAAACAGGCACTTGGCACCAGCTGGAACTGATCCAGAGAAATAAGTGGGTAGATCAGTAACCCATAACAAATATGTTTTATCAGGCAAACAGACAGTCTTTAGACGTACTGTATGTAATGGAGCAATCCGCCCAAGCTTTCTTTGTCAAAATAAATAAAACAAATCTATTTTGAATTAATGCTCATCCAAAAGTCTGTCCAGCTAGCCTGACGAGCCAGACCCACATCAAGATGTAGGGCAGGGCTATTCAATTAGTTTGTAATAGGGGCCAGTTCATGAAAAGTATCACAACTGAGGGGCCGGAGAAATACCGCTTGAAATATGAGTAATTACGTACAAATGCAGATACAATAAACTACAACAGCACCAATATGGGTGTTCAAATGTTGCATTTTGTAAATGCATATCAGAGCCCGTCCCTTATTAGACATTCTCTGATAATATCGTTTTTTGGTGGTTAGTTGTGTTTTGGGAATATTTCTGCCACCACAGGCCCAGACTACCACAGTGGTAGGCCAACATTGGGAAGGTGACACTGGATCTATATTGCTAATATGTTGCATTTTGTAAAAGCATAAATATTTTGTGGTTATTTTGTTGTATTTGTGTTTTGGGAATATTTCTGCCACAGGCCCAGACTACCACAGTGGTAGGCATTGGGAAGGTGACACTGGACCTGCATTGCTATGGCTAATATGAAATCTGTGATAACATTAACAGCAATGGAATCTGAGCTTTGCGCAGTAACTGCTTGGTCCATACAATTTCCAATGGGCACAAACAGGTTTCAAACAGTGTTTAAATGAATTAAATGTGCGTAATCGGTCGCATATGTAACTCTTCTCAACATACATTTAACGTTTCCACCATTTAAATTGGATGAACGTGTTCACAAATCAATGTTACTTACAGTGGACTTGACATCAAGGCGATGGATGTGTATTAGTTTCACACTGAAACTATTTGCGTGGTGCAACCCGTTAAAATGTTAGTAGCTTATAATACTCCAACGTAGTGGCAATTTACGTTGAAACTAGCTAAGATGGAGCTTATGTTCAACTCGGTCAAAACGTTACGTGCAATTGGCTGAGGTGCAGTGGCTGCAGGACTTCAGAGCGAGTGAGAGCATGCAACAGAACTGATGCCACCAAAGTTAAACTTTTAAACCGACTCCTATTTCCTCCAATAGCTACATTACGAGTGGCAAATGTTTTCGCGAGGATCTGCTTGGACTTGAGAGGCACACTACCGGTGAGATTTCATGCACCAAAAATGCTTCATGCTTTGAGGAAAACAGCTTGGATTCGGCGCACGTCAACATGTTGGTGACGCTGCGTAAAAACGAAGCAATAACGCACCTCTTTGTATAATATCCAGTAACAAAGTAGCCTACAACGGCAACGCACCACACAGAACATTATTTATAGGCGCTACTCGCAGTGTAGCCTATCACTGCACCTCCATTATCGTGTTTTCCACCAGCTATTTACGTCTCTACCGATCATAAGGATTTGCTCATATACAACATCAGCCAACACTTCAAGGGCCACTACAAAGTATCTCGGGGCCCGGATCCGGCCCGCGGGCCGCTAATTGAAGAGCCCTGATGTAGGGTCTGGACTAGCCTGGCACGCCCTCCCAGTGACGCAACGCCTTCAGGCTTTTGCTGCTGGTCTGGTCAACTGCTCATTGAGAAGGATTTCTGAGTTCCCGAAATCTGCGGAACTGCCCCCTTTGGTCGAGAACCAATCAACTTTGAGCAGCTCCAACGGCTCTGGGTAGAGGCGTGTTCAAGGCAGCGGAAAGAGTGTTGTTATTGGTTTAAACTCGGCAATCCGCTTTCTGACATCTGCCAGTAGCAAACCGAGGCACTTAAAGGAGGCGGGTCAACCAGCGCTGGCAAGAAACCGTGTTAGCACAGGCTGTTGGTCAGACTAAAGTCTCGCAGAGCCTTTGAAAGTCGATGGTAATCAGGCTACAGTAGGTCTGGACACTCACCGTAGACAGGGCTCAATCGGAGGGGTGGGATAAACAGTTGTCTTTCAAATTCCCTCCCCGCAATAGGATAACGCTAAACGAATCATCTTCTTGTTTTCAAGTAGCAGGATGCGTAACCTTCCCTCTCCACGCAATAGGATAACGCTAAACGAATCATCTTCTTGTTTTCAAGTAGCAGGATGCGTAACCTTCCCTCTCCACGCAATAGGATAACGCTAAATGAATCATCTTCTTGTTTTCAAATAACAGGATGCGTTACCGTCGCAACTTCTGGTCGCATGTCAGTCACCATTATGTTAAGCCCACCCACCGACTCTATACACGCTGTGATTGGCCCGCTGGTGCTTCGGGTTCTCAGCTCCCTGGCTCTACGGATCGTGCCTAGACTGCCCCGCCAGCCAAATTACATTTGCTGCCGCTAGGGGCGTCTAGATTTCTAGGCTACTGTCCAGCCACAATGAGCAAAAGTTTTCTCTAGAAAATGCAGTTTACTTCAAACACAGATATCAAAAACTTCAAAATGACTTTCTTTTAGGCTTGCATGAGTACTGTTGGTCTGTTAAACATACAGTAGATAAGAATAAGCTATAAATAGCTATAGCTATTATCTAGCATTACAAAATGGGACCTCAAGCCGTGTGAAATGGAGGACCATTTGCCTGTGGTCATGTATGCATGAGACACTCCTCTTTGAATGTCCCTCTGGATCTGTTGTCTCCCCCATGTATAGTGAGGTTCGTCTCTGTGCCCACGTCTACGAGGCAAGCCAGTTGAGTTTTGTTTCACAATTCTGCTGAAGTCATTTGAGTTTATGCTATTTGTGGATTAGGCTTGTAAGATGTCAAATAGGCTTCAGTTCTGTCTGAAAACAGCTATCTTAAAGGGTCACTGCACCCTAAAATAGGTTTTTTGAGCTGTTGATTGATTGAAAATACTCATAAGTGGTGAACTGTACTATTACCAGGGTTAATATTGACAAAAATCGTGTTTCTCGACAAAAGTAACATTTTGTCTGATTTTGTATTGGAAATATTGCTCTCTCGCGCATACTACCGTTTGAAAACATGCCATGGCATGTTGGTCCAAAATACTATTGGAATGCTGACGTTGTCCTGCACTTCTAGTCCGACACTACGTCACCGGGTCGTTACAAATTAGGACTGAAACGCCCCAACACCTGCTGCCCTGATTAGCCTACCTGTGATAAGCCATGTCTGCAGCACTCATTCCCAGATTGACACGAAATCACCATGGTTGATTGGTTGCAGCAGTGCTGCACTCTCTCTCCAAATTTCAGAACGTCTCGCCCATTTTGAAAGACGTTTTCAGAAATGTGAAGTGGGTGGAGTTATGGGGTGAAGTGACTCTTTAACATTTTACAGTATTCCCAAAAATACACTATGCACACGGTACCCTATATATAGTTTTAAATGATTTGCCAGTAGGCCACCTTTAGTGACAAAACATTTGAGAACCACTGAGGGCCTAAGTTAAATGTTCAAGTAAAGGCCAAAGTCTGTCAACAAATAAAATTCTTGTAGGATAAATAACTGGTTTTGCATGTGGGAGCATTGAGCTGATCCATAAATGTTTGTAAAGGGTTTTGCCACTGGTGTTAAATTTGCTAATTGTTTTTGCCAAATTATTAGATTAGCGTCAGACAAGAATTGCCCTTTGCCCATCATTCAAATTAGGGACCTCAGTGACAAATGTGATTCACAAGGCAATTGCCTATTACCTGGTACAGAGTTTCAGTTGCATGGGAGGGAGGGAGGGAAAGGGAGAAGTGAGCTAGTTCTCTATTTTGTTTGAACATCAACAGAAATGACATTACCCAACATCATTGAGAGCACAAAAGAGAGAGAGGAGAGTGCTGTGTTGGGTCACTTAATTAAAGAAAAAAACAGGTGCTCTTCGGGAACAGACAAAAATGGAATTTAAACAACCTGCCTGTCCTGTCCTGTCCTGTATCAGTTCAGTTCAGTTCAGTTCAGTTTACTTTATTAGTACCCATAGGTAGATTTGTTGTGCAGTAACAGGAGGAAGTAAAATGTATGTAAAATTCCTTGGTGATAAAGTTTGTAGAAGGCAGTCAGAGGTCCGAGGCTCACAGATTGAAAGAAAACATTAAAAATCCTTTATTTAATTGGATAAGGTTAGCGCCTACACGTTTAGACTCTACTGAGTCTTCCTCAGGGCAATCAGTAAACACACCATCATTGAGAGCACCTTTTAAGGAACACTATGCGGTTTTAGGTATTTCTGGCGACTGTAGAGCTCCCTCCAGAGTCACAATATTATATTTACTCTGCTGTTGTAAATAGCAAACTTCTCGTGTACCTTCAAGAAATCACAGAATCAGAGCACCATATTTAGAAAAGAATAACATGCTTTATTACATTAATACACATACTTACACATTCATACATACACAAGTTTTTAAATATATTTACAAATATTGACCTTTTTTGTTTCCAAAACCATGGCGTACTGACTCCCGGGTCTGAGTTGGGGTATGGTCGGGGGTAGATTTGCACAGTAGGAGCATGGTGGTGGGGGGAGCACTGGTGGTGTGAGCACTTAAAAACAGAGAGTCGAACATTGAGAGAGTCCCTGTCACCTCGGAGAACAGTATCTGCTGAAGCTCACTCACAGCTGTGCTTAAGTAAACAGTAGTGCCATATCCAACTCATTAAAGAAGATATCAATGTCTCTGTCCAAAGAGAAAATGTCAGTGGGCCATGGCTGCTCTCATAAAGGCTGGTTGTTGACTGAGAGTTACTGACGGGTGCACAGGCTGTGGTCCCATCCACTTTTCACCTGCAACATGTGACAAAGACATGATTGGAAAAATAGACATGGAAGGTTTGAATATGGCTAAAGGTGATGGATGATACATGGATTAACAGCAGTGCAATAGTACAGCTAGGTAAACATTAGTAAATATAGACAATGTCTTACTACAGTTAGCTACATCATCATCTGATTAATATGATCAACTCATTTTGATAATACTAAAACTCTAAATGCTTAGATAACAAATAATACCAATGAGTGTTTTACTGACCGAGACAGTGAGCCATTAGTTCAAATCTGTCTGATCCAAAGAAGATTTTGGCCTCTCCGTTTACATGGCAGACTGTGAGGGGAAATCCAAAACCCTAAGAAGACATAATGGAGGGACAGTAAAAAAAAAGACACTGTGAGCAATCAAAAAAGAATAGCATTAGCCTAATGGCCTCTTTCAGACTAACACAGCATAAATGTATATAATTTGATTAAAAACACGTCCACGTAGTAAGATTGTGTAACTGAGATCAGGAGTTTGTTTCCCAAAAGGATGATGCTAATTATGCATATATGAATACAAAACTACACACTGAACAGATGCATCTCTTGACCTGTGGTTGAAGCACAGTTCCACTGCTCTTCCACTGATAAGACTGGGAGCCAGTCTATGCTATGTACAGTATAGGTGCGTCATTCATTCCACGTGCTACTATATGTCACTCATCAACCATGTTAGCACTAATCACTAAATTTGGGAAACTATCATGGTTCAAATTCAGTATGGTCTGACTTGTTTTGAGAAACTGTGGTTAGTTAGATATTGGTTAGTTAAACAATGCATCATACCATGTTAGTTCAAAGCTAACCTCCATGACAAATGTTCTCCTGATAGACTTGGATAAAGTACATTTTACACAGGCAGTGAAAGACAAATCAAAGTGAATTTAAAGGAACTAACCCCATAATCAAGGGCTTCTTGGGTAGTTGACCACAACTTGTCCTTGACTGCCTTACTGCTGGACATTTCCAGTAATTCTTGTACCCTCTTGTCAGATAGTCCAGCGTGTAGACCCGCCTATGTGAGAAAAAGCATAGTATATGAAAATCAATATATCAGATGTAAACGCGCAGACATGTACACACAAACATTTATCAAATATGTAATGGGTGGGACTGTTGAAGCACAGTTCCAGTGATCTTCTTGTCTGAGACTGCGCTGATGTCAGTTATTGGTGTTCAAATGAATAATTATGGTTTAGTTCATAAAAAACGCAAGTTGAAGACACACACCTGACTAAACAAACATGTTCACAATAATCACACAAACATACTTCAGCAACGTGATGGGTCGGCTATAGTGTCTAGAAATATGGTACCTCTGCAAGTGAAGAGAGCTGGTTGATGTCTTGGCTATTACTCCAGATCCTCATCCACAGCTCCCTGGAGACCTTCTCCACCTGGGCATCACCACCTGTCTCCTTCTCAGCCGCTGCAGTCACAAAGCGCATGGCTTCCAGAGAACCTGGTAACGAATGGTAGAAAGATGTAACACTGACACATGCAGATACAGTAACTATCGCCAGAGAATAGCATGAGAGATGTATGACATAAGAACAGATTGGTGCAAATATGAAGTATCTCAATCTTAAAATCGTCTTTATCTTTTGACTACTAATAGCATTTTAAATCCGAGCTGATTCCGAGCGTACCTTTCGCCATCAAAACGTTGACAGGCTGAGCAGGAACTCTGAGTGGAACTCCAGTGTAGGCGCCCAAGCGGAGAAGGTCTGCTGCCATGTAGTGGAATTTTCTTGGAACATCATCAGGACTCCTGTTACCTACAGTATAAGTTACAGTTATGAGTCGGGTGATTTGTTTATATTGCAACTTTGACAGAATCAAAGGCTGGGCTAAAGACTATTTTAGGAAGGTCATGGATGATATGAGAGACTTGTAGTGTGATGATTTGTAGTGTTTATCTCCTGCCACTAGATGTCACTATTGTTCCTTAATTAGTCAGTAGGTTAATAAAATTGGAGTTAGTAGAAGAAGATACAACTAAAGATGTATTGTGAAACCTGCTCTGGCTTAGAAAAAAGTTATTTATTTAAAGAGAACAAATCAGAAAGTATAGTGCAGTCAACCAAAAAGCAAGATACAGTGGATTGATACTATCAGCTAAGGCTTAGGCCTACATGTCATGGAATTAGCAGAAGTACTACATCTCTGTGTTGGTTTGTGGAGGATTAGAGATTTTCCTTACCGGCACCTTTATAGACTCCACCCAGAAGAGCAGGTCGCAGCTTCAGATCGATATTCCATATGTTCTTGTACCGACCGAGCATCTAAAACAGACGGTGAAATTAACACTTTTACTTATCCCCATTAGACCTACCTACTACATTCTCAGTTTAAAAACAATCATGTAGTATGGGTAAGGTTTGAATTAACACATTCAAAACTAATATTCAATAATATCAACACTTACCTCAAATGCAAGCCATGAGTAAGGGGATATTACATCATAAAACAATTCCACCAGTTTCCGTTTGCCGTAACTTGACATCTAGGAATAAGAGATAATTAGCATTAAAGGTGATACTGGCCACAAACACACACACACACACACACTAAAAAAGAGAGAGAAACAAGGAGAACAAGGCGGTTTAGAGCTGTAAAGTATTCTAGCCAATATTCACACTGCGGCAGGGGCAAGGAGGGGATCGCTGTAATTGTCATTTTAGTTCAAGCATCAGTGACCTTTCACAAGGAGTGGATTGTATCTTGGCTCGTTCAGGACACAATTCAGGCCCTACTGAATAATTAGACTAATCCTGCACCCAAGCAGCAGTGCTTCGCTTGTGCATCGCCCCAATATAGTAACAAATGTCAATACTGCCCATGCCTGTTTTTTTTTTTCTTCTAGTAGGCCTACTAAACACAATAGTTTGCACTCTTATATAACAGCACAACTCAAATGGGGAACTTCAGGGGAACTTCAGGGAAACTACATTTCCCTAATGTGCCAAGCAATGTGCCACAGCTTCAAAACATGAAAGACAAGGAAATCACAGCGACAGCTGGTTTGCATAAATTATAGCAACCACAGACTCGTGAAAAGAATGCCTTCAGCTTTCAGAACAATTAATGACAACATTTTCTCATTTATACATTACAAGTGTTGCAAGACATTTGTACTTCTGTTTGTCTCAATGCACTTTTTTCCAAGACAGTGAATTTACAAATAGAGAAAGCATTAATTTGCACAATTCAAAGCCTTTGATTTATACTGCGAAGCAGTCACATGGGTGCGCATCCCAAACAAAGCTTCAGACATCACACACACAAACCGGGGTCTCGTTTGTCGTCAGTCACATGATTTTTATGGAAACAACACAGGCCTCGAATCAGGACTTTACGTGGCACTTCCCCTTCTGCTCGACACAAGTTCCGAAGCCTCACATCACCAGCGGGAACTTGTCTGAGCTTGTGCGGCTGATGCTAAACTAAAGGCTTATTTGCATTCCATGGGCAGGGTTAGGGAACGGTCAATTGTTTTTCTGCTTGTTTTTTTGTTTTGTTTCAAGTTATTGCTATTTTAATAATCTTGTGCAAGAGACGTAATAGCAAAATGTGAACATCTAGCTTCTCTAGAGATAGACTTTTTGTTGTTCAAAATCAACCGAAGTGCTAAAGTTCAGACTAAATTTTTCCCAACCTTAAATTTTGTAGGCGGGGTTAAATTCGGGGAGGCTTTCAGTCTACATTAACCCACTTATGTAACAGCACAATTCTTTCTCAAACTTACATAATCAAGTGGGAACTTTCAAGTTCTACTTGTATGGTGAACTATTTGACTCTCAGCAGAAGCCTCGACACGGTCACAAATTAATTGTTGGTCCTGTCCACTTTGGCAAGATGTTTTTGATCATATTTACTGAAACCAACAGTATGCTGCTCCAACAGAACAACATAAAACCCCTACACTCCTACCCCACCTAGAGCTGTTATTTGTTTTGCAAAAATCTACAGCTCCCGGTTCTGGTCCAATAAGTGCAGGGCTGAATGATAATTTCCAGATCTGACCGTCAATCACAGTTCGTGCACAGTCACTAACAAGCACAAACTTGACAGGAGGGTGCTTTGACGTGGCGGGTATTAGTGAGGGAAAGACATGAGAGTTGTATTCAAAAAGTCCCCTCAATCTGCCAGACTTGCCAACTGCAGCTTTAAACTGGTTAATTATGAACACACATTATTATTTCTCTTTTGGCCTTTCATCCACACACATTAAAAGAAAGTATTGTGTAAAGTGATAAATAAGCAGTGGGGAAAAAAACCTTTATCATCCAGGATGCCTCCCACCCCCTCCACCAATACTTTGAGCTATTACCATGCCTCTGCCTAAGTCATTATACAACAAATCACTCATTCCAAATGCAAAACATATACAAAACTCGGGCAAACCCGTTTCTGGCAAACAGTTGCAGTAAACTTTAGGCTATGTTACACAGCATGTTTGCAGTAATGCAATATGCAAATTGGGTTTTCACCAGAAGTTCACTAGAAGTTTGCCATCATTGATTAAGTGTGGTGGCAAATCACTGGCGAGTGCATTTGCCACTGCTGGCAAACTTCTCATTGTTGCCAGAACTTTGCTGGAAGTTTGCCTCTAGCAGCAACATTGGCAAACTTCTGGCAATATTTTCTAGGGAAATCATCACTTTCCCAAAAATTACCCACAAATTTACTGCAAATCTGAGAAGAAAATGTTCTGGCATAATAGACAAAGCTTTTTGGATCTTGAATCCTGAATCTTTCTTCATTCTAGTTACAGTTTCTAGATTGTTTTGATGTTGGATGTTGGACTCTCCACACCAACCCATCTCTCCAGTAGGGCCTACCAATTTTAAATTGGGTTTAAGAAAGATGTGGATATTGTTTCAACATTCTTTTGTCGTTTTTGCCGCTATGCCCTGTTAAGTCTGCTTATTTTTTCCAATGATGATAGGTGTTAAGTTTCCATACTGTATGCATGTGCATAATAGCCTGGTAACAACCAGCTCAAAAATAACAAAACAAAGCCAAGTGTACATGTAACACCATGAGCTAATGTCACAATGATGATGTAAAACAGGTTGCCTGATAAGAGCATGTCCTGTCTCCTACATAACAGCAAACAATGAATAGAGTAGCACATTTCTCTCGGACATCTCTGTCATAGATAACAGGCTAGAACAGGCTTTGACAGAGCACCTGTCAAAAAATCTGAGACGATGCGCGATTATGGATGCTCGGATAGAGTCCGTCTATATATCGTCGTTTAGACTTTAGTAGACATCTGCCTGAAATCGTCTGTTTTTGTTTAGCGAGCATGATTGCAAGGTGATTTCAAACTCTGTAAAGCTAGGCACCCAATAAACATGATGCCACTTCTACTGCTATTAAAATATGTCAAAATATAGAACAGATGTTGGGGAACGATGCAGGAGTCAGCCTGCACGTCCATACACGGGCAACATTCAATGTTTCAAAACTGTCAAAACTGAACTTGAGATGTCAAAAGTAAACTATTACCTTCCAGGTCCAACTTCTATTGTGAGTATCCTCTGATATCAACAGTCAACCGAATGTTACGATAATCATTGTCTCCATGAGACCGATTTGCTTTTAAAGTCACTTTGCCACCCCGCCCTTCCCTCCAGCGTGCGTGCCATGAGTCATTGGCGAGGTGCAGGGTTATCCTCCTTGCGCGTCACCATGGTTCCATTGTTTGGGTTGTGCGTTTTCCAGCCAAGTCAGGTCCTGCGCATTGCAAGTTGCGTGAGGACACTTGTCACGTCAGACTCAAATTGGTAGCTGCACGTTCCACTGCGCAACAGCGTAAAAGTAAAATAGCATTAGCCGGCGTTATGGTTATTTCTTTGTTCCATCTCATTATAAAGGCAGGGATACTTCATTATTAGGTTTTAATGCACCATCGGGAACATTATGTTTATCCCACTGTAAAGGCATCTATTTATTGGGACTACATATTTTCCACTTCAAGGGCATCCATTTGAAAATGTTCCCTAAATCAATATAATCAGGGACACACCTTAATTCACTGCATCACATTTTATCCACTAGAGGAGCACCTCCATTGGCACTTCTTTATGTTTTCTCACATGTACAATAATGTATAGGGCTGCATTTCACTGCATCCTGTACTTGAAATGACATCCTTTGGAACACTGTCATGTAGGGGCAGCGTAGAGGGCACTCCATAATGACCTTTTCCGATGGAAGGGCACATGGGAAACGCCAAGTCTGGACCGTTTTAAGGGGCACCTTATAGGATCTTGTATTTAGAACTCTAGAATAGCACTCATTAAGACATGTTACTCAAGCTTATTGTTTGAAGTGGCACTTCAGAGGGCACTGAAACATTGTTCTCATGTACAGTAAAGGCCAGTCAACCGGCATATCACTCAAGATTAGATTAGAAGTCTTTATTGTCCACTACTGTGGAAATTCATCTTTGGCCCCACAACATACACGTATAGCACACACAGGCAAGACTACACAACAAGTACAACATAAAGCGAACACAGACAGAGACTACACATCAAGTACAACATAAGGCAGACATACACAGAGACTACACAGCAAGTACAACATAGAGCAAACACAGACAAAGACTCAACAGCAAGTGCAACAAAAAGCAAACACAAACCAAGATTACACAGCAGGTACAACATATGACACAAACAAGTCTGCACAGCAGATATGGGGATATGGACATGTGCAAATGGGTTAAATTATCATAAAAAAACAGTAAAGTGAATAATAAATTAATTAATTAGTGGTCAGTGGGGACATGGAGTATGATTTGTAGAACTCATAAGTTGAGTTGATTTAATAAGTTAATAGATAAAGGTATAAAAGATTTCTTAAAAATATTTCTACTGGATGTAGGTACTCTGTACCTTCTTCCTGAAGGGAGTCTTTCAAAGGTGTGATATAGTGGATGTAGAGGGTCCTGGACTATCTGTAGAGCTTTCCTCTTAGTGTGGGTTGTATACAGTTCCACCAACTGTCTCTGGGGGTTCAGTATAATTTTACTGGCCATATTTATAATTTTTGTGAGCTTACTCAATTGTGAGCTTTTGTGAGCTTACTCAATTGTCCAGGAAACCTTGCCAGTGACGTAGACCAGCACCATTTTTTTTTTACTAGCGGAAATGCTATCACAGATATTCCCACAGAACAAGCATCATCAGATAATATCCTGTCCCGGCAATGCAGAGTGTATTCAGGAAACGGAAAAGTACAGGGGAAATGTGGAAGGCCGGCTGGGTAAGGCTAAAGGGTCAAAGGGTGAGTTTGCTTTTTATCCTTGATGACAAATAATTTGTCAGATAGAGAAAATAGGTGTGGTTATTCTTGTATCAGGCTAGGTCCCCCATGAAGAATATGATGCAATGGCCTTCATCTCAAAGATACCAAAAGATGAATTTACTGCTATTCATCGCACCCCACCTTCCATGTCACGCCCCTCCTGTCATGCCTCATTCCCCACTAGTATGGATCCACCCCACACTATGAGAACCGAACCAAGGGTCAGTTAAGTATACTAAGGTTACCTTCACACTGGGTCGGTATAACTGGACCGCACCCGGGCCTGATTACTCTCCCTAGTCCTGGCCCAGCTGCTCTCCGTTCACATTACATTTCTGTTTGCAGACCCGGGTTCCATTACAGTATGTCATTAACACTAGATTCTGCCAATATTGCTTGGCAACATAGAAAAACATCTGGTTTTGGAACAGAAAGCATTCAAGCTTTACCAGAGTTCTTGTACTTTGTACTCCTAAGTTTCCCCAAGTTCATTGTTCCCACATGAGATGGTATTTACACTGACTCTATGAATGGAATTGATTCCATTATCTCCAGTTCCCATGAAAATGCCAAAAGTAGACCTCTTCGGGAGTTTGGGAGTGTCTACACATTCCTATACTGTTTTTGTATGCATATCCCTAGGCTACTACTGTACGTTTTGTTTTGACAACTTTGTTTCTGTTTTTAGACATCTGCTATTGGAGACTCAACCACTCGCCGTCATCCGCTCCCTGGAAAATTATATCACTTCTCCCAGGAAATCACATGTTGGAACATGTTATGTAAGGGATGGACAACACAGCGTTCAGGTAGCTAAAGTTAATGCATTCACTTTTGTACAATTACTGTTGTCCTTGGTCCCACATGTTGTGTAGCGGCAATAAAAGTTATATGTTTCTTAACATAAGGTGGTCTATACTTATAAATGATTATGATACTGTGGCTCATGATGTAATGACAAGTGTTGCATCCCACTGCGCAGGTAGTAGTGAGTGAGTGTGAGTGTGTGTGTGTGTGTGTGTGTGTGTGTGTGTGAGAGAGAGAGAGTGACTGGCAGAGAAAGAGTAAGTAGGTATACAAGAGATGAGGTGGGCTAGTGTGTGTAAGATAGTTTCAGTGTGTGTGTGACATGATTATTTATAAATGAGATCATTTTGTGAACTTGCATGTTCTACTCAGGCAGAGGAAAAAGTCTGTAATACACAGTACGTGCTTTTTGCCAACCGTAAGAGCTGCCTCAGCAGTTCCCTCTCACTCTGATCTACTTGTTCTTCATCATCTCACATGGTTCTTCACTGTTCTATGACATTATACAGGGTTCTTGGGGTGCTATATAGAACCATTCAGGCTTTAAAGACTGCTTGCAATGATGAACCCTTCAAAATGGTTTAAGGGGTGCCATATATTAAACTTGCAATATAACCATGTTTGGTTCTATATCACCTTTCTTTGAGTGTACATGAAGGATCATATCCACTTCTTGGAGATAAAACTTACATCTATTATATATATTTCATCTCAGAGCCATGGCAAATTGATACTGTGTGTTGTGTTTCAGTGTCGGAAACTTCAACAGCCAGAGGTTCAGCGAGTCCTTATTGTAACTCATACAGGTTATTTTGAGCATTCAAATGTCTGTGTTTTGCTCAAGCTGATAATGTGATCCATGGACCTGCCTGAACAATCCTGATCATGCCAACAGACACGCAGGCTATCAGATTTACAATGACTGTACTGCCTAACATTCAAGGCATCTTTGGAATAACTGGAATGTTCTCATTTTGTTGATTGGTCTCTGTGGCACATGTTGTACCATGAGGGAATGCCAGTTTCTAGAAAGTTTCGGAACAGCCAAACTCAAAGAAGTGTTTGGAGTATGGCTTCAGTTGAAAATGTTTGGTGACCTTCTCAAAGTAAATTGTAACACTAAAACAAGGGGCTGAATTAATATTCTGGAGGAAAAGATCAGGAAGTTTGCAGAGAGACCTGCCCCAATAAGTGGCATTGGACCATTAAACCACACAATGATCCAAAACATACAGCCAAAGAAAGCCTGCAGTGCACCACTGCATTAATAATTTGAAATATTTAGAAAACATCTGTGTTGCCCCGGCATCCCTCACCAGTTTGAGCTTGTCCCCTCCTGTTGTTGCACCAGTTGTTTGCTGAAGCGCATAGGAGCTGTCCTTTTTTGAAGTTGATATGGGTGTGTTTGAAATGCCATCAGTCGATGATGATTCCGTGTTGGTTAGCTCTGCGGAGCTAATTAAATTGTTTAGGCTATCAAACCACATTAGGATCAGAGGATCCATCACAATATCACAGGATCCACTAGTCAGACGATAAATGAGCATGTTCAGTGACCATCCCTTTTCCTTTGCACACTTGATAAGATGCATATCTTGCAAAATAATATTGCATTGCAGGTGTAACGTTACCGATGAACTTGGAGCTGTTGAAGTTGGTATGGGCAGAAAATAGTTATCTTTTTATAAGATACAAATAATTTTACCCATGCTGCAAGTCACTACAAGTCATTACAAGTCAAAAGTATGGAAGTCCTTGTACCGGTAAGTCATTTCTAATTTTGTTGTGACAGAAGTCATTAAAATTGTGACTCGAGTCCAAATCATGGCTTAAATATTAGCAACCTTTTGCCAGACGAGGAGTGTCTCTTTGAGGAGCTGTGTTGTAACACGTCCTGTGTATGACATCATGATCCCCTTGTATCTGCAATAGCTGTTGTAACCTTTGTGTGTGTGTGTGTGTGTGTGTGTGTGTGTTTGGGGTGGAGTGCTGTGACTCAACAGTGCCCGTACCATACGGGATACGGGCCCAAGTGCTCACAGCCACGTTCAAGGTTCAAGGTTCATTTTCCGATCCCACCCTGTCTTCCTCTCCCCGTCATTTCCTGTCAATCTCATGAACACACTTTTTTCGGAGGTCGGACTTTTAAAGTGGGATCCTCCAAGTCTATGGCGGCATGAAGGCAATAAGCAATACAAAAATCTGACGTGATGATTTTAAGGATCCATTCCAGCTAACGTCCCTGCCTCTCACAGACTAGTCTTCACATTTGCATGTTTTGTGGTAATAGCGCTTGCACAGTAATTTTGTGAAAATCAGACAGGTTGTTGCCTCATCACTGAATGACGAAAAAATGAGTCGCATTGTCTTGTCTAGACGTTTGCTATCACAACTACCGCGTATTTGCAAGGATTATACACATTCTATATAACATATATTACATACATATTTCATCTATCTTGAAGTAGTCTACTGTGCCCCAACTTCACCAAGTTGTAGACTTTGTATGTAGCCTATGTAATGTTAGTGTTTAAAACAAAAAAGAGAGAAACAGACGCTCAAGGCCATTTATAGATAGACCCTCATTTACCATAATGGTAGGATAGACTGATTAGCCTGTTGGGACATGTGTACAATTGATCCAGCAAACTCAAGTTGTATTTTTTGCTATGCACATGTGTATTAGTATCCTCTTTTTGAAAGACAGACCTGTATCTCCGATCCGAAGATATTTGTAAAAAAAATGTTTTTAATAGCCTAATACTGTGAGACTGTGAGTCATGATAGACACCTAATGTAACCTATGTGTGCGTGCCTTGTGGTAACAGTAGTGGGCCTATTTGGAGGAAAGTCCAGAGGCTTTTTTTAGTCTCAGTCAATCCCTGATCACACCTGTTAAACTCTCGAGGGGACGAAGAAATCAGAAATGCGTTTTGCTCTGCACACATTTGTCTACTGCCTTCGAGTGGATACTGTGATATTCAGTAGGCCTACACTAAGACAGACGGCACTTTGATTTTGCTACCCCAGAGCTAACTTGCAATCTTCTTATATGGCCAGCTTTGCAGGTTGCGTAGTGCCCCGCAAGTTAATCATGGCCCCATCCCTGTGTCCCCTATGTGGCCTCACACACTCACTCACTTAACACCTGGGATCAATTAAGTTTGTGAGTTTTTAGGCCTTCGATAATAAAACTGAATTACCCTTTAGGGTATAAATAGAAACGAGAATGAACAACAGCAGTCAGGTAAACTTGTGTTCGTTCCTTAGTTTGATGTCAACAAATAATCTGAGTCGGCCTAGTAACGTTAAGTTGCTCTGTTTTGTTTCCATCTCTCCAGCGTGTGTTGCTATCATAACAGAGAAGTGAATCTACTGACGCAGCTTGCTTGCCAGCCTTCCCTAGTCAGAGTAACAAAAGTTGTTAAATATAACCGCATATACCATGTTTTGAATGCCAGTGCCAGCGGCTGTTTACATTTTTGAGGGGGGAAACAGAGCTTTAAATGCGTTCATAATAAGGTGCATTTCATCGAGATGAAACTCGTTTTTCAGCAGAAACATGCGAAGACCCGTCTGAATTAATGGGTGATCTCACCTTCCCATACATTTAAAAAAAAAAAAAAAAATTACAATATTTTAGTCAAGCTTTAGTTGGTTGCTATGCAAAATGGAAAGTAGCCTAATGGATTAACTTTTATTTGCTGTGACGCACACTGCACAATAGATGCACATAAAATGCATTAGAATTATAGTTGAAATAAACCCTTGAAAATATTGAAGGGAATCAGCGGGAGCCAATCCAGTACACGTCTTTGGCAAGTAGGCCTAGCCTGCAGACAGGTGGAGAACAGCGTCAAGTTTGCGGGGAGTGTCGGACCCAAACGCAGGGAAAGGTGAGGCGAAGTTAGACTAGACTGTAAGAAATAAACTTACTAATAATAATAATAAAGAATCTTACTAGACTTAATAGACTTAACAAACCACTTGAACAAGAACAACACAATACAACTAATGACCGACAAAGACTGAGGGGAGACAGAGGGTTTAAATATACAGGATTAACAAGACACAGGTGAAGACACTGAAACAATAAACTGGTACAGGTGAATTGAAGAAGGGATTAACAGGACTAATGATTGGAGACGTGTGAGGGCGGAGACAAGAATAACAAAACAGAAGCACGTGGAGAGGGTAAACAAAGGGATGATTGTATTGAGAGCACTAGAGTGTTAGGTAACCCACTGCAGGCTCATAGAAGTGTAGCTTGTCATTACATCTGCAAGTGGAAAGTGAAAGCAGTGAGTAATAGGCTATTGTAGAATAACAATGTATTTATAATGGGGGTTCCCTCAAAGTATTTTTATAATTAGAGAGAGAGAGAGAGAGAGAGAGAGAGAGAGGTACTTTTTTACCTTCAGAGAAATGTGAGAAACACTGTGGCATAAGCATACAATTCTGTGTGCTTGTGTGTGTCCCGGGTGGCTCCCGGGCCCTAACATAAAAAGAAGAGACAGACAACACTTTTAACCAAAAAGTGATGTAAACTGTATTAATCAAGAGGCAAAAAGAATGTTTAAGGGAGAAATGTGAGTGCATGTGGCAAAAATGAGAGGAGTGGAAGCATACGTGTTGCTCTGCAGCGCTGGGGAAGGGTGAGAAGGAAATGTTCCCGGTGTGGCTAATGAATGATGCATTAAGGTCCCATGACTGCGGCCTGCATCCCCTTTGCATCGCTCGCAATATCTAAGGGGACCGCAGGGGGTGATAACATGCAGTATGTCTCTGTGTGTGTGTGTGTGTCTGTGTGTGTGTGTGTGTGTGTGTGGGGTGTCATCTGGTATTGTGGAAATGAAACTCTTTCTCAGTCACTCAGTTAGTTCTGGCTTTGACGGAACAGAGACACTTTCTGGTGGCAGGCAGCCACAGTTCATGACTTGTCCAGTATTAGTATACTATACTGGTGTTGATAAATATCCTTGGTTATTAACTTCACAAAGTGAAACCAAGTAATCTGTTCAGTGCACAAAATCAGTCTGTGTAGGGATTCCTTTACTGTTAGTTGGGTGCTCACTCAATCAGTATCTCATATCTCTAGGGGATTTACTGTCTGAGAGTGTCTGAGTCTGTCTCAAACAAAAGTTTGGAAACACTGACATATCTCTCTCCCCACACAATGTCTGTCTCCCACCAAAGTTTCCTTCCCCTTTTTGCTTCCTCCAATGTGATTTTGAAATTAAGCTGACAGATGGCTATCTTAAAGCAAATGGCTACTGTCTATGAGTGCATCAAGGGCTTTCCTAAATTCTAATTTGCTAAATTAGACTCTGGCAAAGTCTATCTGTTAAAAACAGACCTGTCTTCTAGTTATTCCACCTTAAGTATTTTATGTTAATTATTCTTTATTGCTTTCTTTTTATTTTTTATTATTACTATTATTATTATTATTACTCTTTGCTCATCTATGCTTTTATCTGCTATTACTGTTTGTTTTTTGTTATGTAAAGCACATTGATTGACCTCTGTGTATAAAATGCGCTATATAAATAAACTTGACTTGACTTGACTTGACTTTCCAAAGATAGAAGAAGTGAGAGTGAGCGAAATAACAGGTCCTGATGGATGGTCCCCATAGCTCTACAAATGGGCTAAAACAAATCAATGAATGTACATCCATATGCCACCTGCCTCAGGGTTACAGAAACTACAACAGCCCCCTCTGCAGGCTGGCAGCTGCTTCCCTTCCTCCTCTGTTGCACTCACCCCACCTCAGCCCTTATCCATAGGGGGCTCCAGCCTACACTGCATGCTTGCCATTTCCATCATTGCCATTCCAGGACCAAGGCCAGCTACCAAGTCCCACAAGTGTCCATCAGATCTCAGTAGTAAACATGCAAGCCATGAAGGGATATTACATTGTTGCTGTGGACGTTTGTCTGCTTCAGTCATATGGCAGTGTTCCTCTATTTTACTGTGTTAATTCAAAGACCAAATTCCAACATCCAGATTTGGAGCCAGGGGATCATGTAGAAGTACTGGGATATACAGTATTTCTTGTTCTTGTCTTGAAAGTGTCTGACATCACACACACACACACACACACACACACACACACACACACACACACACACACACAGCCCCATATCTGTCTATCATTACATCCCATTTGGGAGATCAAAGGGATCAGAATTTAGAAAGCTTCCATCACCACATACTGGAGAAATGCATTCCAATTGATTAATCTCTTTTGTTGAAAGCATTTAGTCATGCTTTATTTTTTAACGATAATTGACACCAAATGTACAGTACAGTATATGGATTTTTAACAACCCTACCCTTTGATAAGTGCTAAAACACAACATGATATTTTATGTAAGTTGTTTCTTACACTTGCATTGAATTATTCTGCATGAAAGTTCATCACAAATAGGCTTCCTGCACAGAATTATCACAAGGGGGCATTGTTTATTTGTTTATTGTTTGTCATAGCACTGCATTTAATTTTGGATAAATAATAACAATAAATATAGCTGCAAGCAGCAATGTGGGGGCCAAGCAGTAGGCCGGAGTAACCACGGCAACTCGACGCTGTTGGCTCAATGCGGCAATGAGATATATGGCCGTAAGCAGTCAGAACAAGTTTCATGTCTAACACGTCAAAAGTTACAAGCCAACTTGCATTTTTGCTAATTGAAGCTATCCTAAAGGTCAAAGGTCACCAAATTTCTTGAGCGTCCTCAGGATCGGGTCACAAGTCCCTGCACTAAGTTTGGTTTTGATAGATTCAAAGTTTGCTGAGATATGAGCTCACTTCCTGTTTGGCGGCTTCATACCCTCGAGGTGAAAGGTCACCAAATTTATTGGGCTTCGTCCCAATTGGGTCACAAGTCCATATACTAAGTTTGGTGTTGATAGATGCAAAGGCAGCTAAGATATGGGCTCACTTCCTGTTTGGCGGCTTCACCGCGAATTTCGATTGGCTGTGACGGGCAAACGCTTCTGTCAATTGTTACAGAAATCGAAACACTAACAAGGCATGGTCTGAAGATGGTCTGTGCCAATTTTGGTGAGGATCAGTTGAAATTTGTGACCTAGGGAAATGTGTTAGTGTTTTTGATTAAGTCCAATATGGCGGCCGAATCAATTAGGTTGATGTCACAAGTTGTCATCTGTCGACATAAGTATCTTCCAAAGTATTACTAGACATCACTAGTACATTGTAATTCTAAGCACAACAGCAGTTATAGGCCAAAAAGCATGTTTCTGAATAACAGCGCCTCCTAGAGGTCAAAGGTCACCAAATTTCTTGAGCGTCCTACTGATGGAGTCACAAGTCCATGTACTAAGTTTGGTTTTGATGCGTGCAAGGTTTGCTGAAATATGAGCCAACTTCCTGTTTGGCGGCTTCGCCACGAATTTCGATTCGCTGTTTTGAGCAAACGGTAATACTTCCGGAGAAAAAAAGCAATTCGTTGGCAAAACATATTCTGCGGATTCTCCACGTCAAGTTTGGTGTCGGTCGGACAAAATTTGTGAGAGGAGTAGGCTCTCAAGTGTTTTTGATGAAATCCAAAATGGCGGAAAATCCATCATGGCGGAAAATAACGTCATAGGGTGCGTTGAACTCGGGCAGGTCCAAGGATTCCAATGATACCTGACTTTTGAAAATCGGATCAACGGGTCAAAAGTTACGTGCATGAAGGCACCTCTAACTTTGACCTGTTGGTGGCGCTAGAGGGTTCGAGGTGCCGACATGAAATTTGGTGACATGAATAATGGGACTGTCCCTAATCAGTGTGCCAAATTTTACAACTTTTCACCAGTCGGTTCTATGGGCTGCCATTGACTTCCATGGCGGAGGAATAATAATAATAAGAAAACTAAGAATCACAATGGGTTCCTCGCAGCTTCGCTGCTTGGCCCCCAAAAAAGAATCACAATAACAATCTAAAGCTGACGCTTTTGGAGAGGTGGGGTGAACTTTTTGCTTGAGTATACAGAAGCTAGAAAATGATCCCAAAAACTGTCTGTATGTCGAAAATTCTGCAAAACATAATCTAAATACTTACTTATTTATACTAAATGTATATTTGCAGTTTTTGTGAAACACATAAAAGTATGCATCTTCAACAGAAGTGCTTGACCCTAATGTGTTGTTTGTTGTAAAAAGTATTCATAATATTTCTCATGGACTCGCGCGTAGGAACGTACTGTAGTTAGCATGGGGGGGGGGGGACAAGGAGGAGGTCCGCGCGCCGAAATAGGGCCTAAGCAGACATGCTGAACATTCTTATCTTGAGTTCATAGCCCAGGCTATGCCAGACAGAGAACGACCAAGAGTAGATAGCGCTCGCGATGATTTCACTCTTTTTTTGCACCTTCATTTTCACCATCAGTGAGTAGGCTACCTGTCTGAAATTTGATCATGAGAATTGCGCAGTAAGCCTACTCTTTCAGCCACATGTCACTGTTTTCGTGCCGGCTCCCACCGTTCATCACATTTCAATTGATAGATTGTAATTATTTGCTTTCTTTTTTTTCAGATATCAGACATGTTGTGGCAGATCAGAGTGATTTTGTGTTTGGTGTTACCGGGTCCACTGTTACCATTTTCAGCCAACTACAGACTTCAGCAGACAATCCGATTATTCTCTGGTACCACGAGAGCCCTGTGGGAGACATTAATTTCGTCTGTATTTTAACCCAGTCTACACTGATGTTTGAACGTGGCCGAGGAACATTGCCAGACGCTGCGAATAAAACTTCATTGACTTTCTGGAACACCACAATGTCAGATGCAGGACGTTATTTCGCCATCCTATTTTTCAAGAGGAGGCATGAGAGTGGCTCGGCGCAGTATTTGGTTGTAACAAGTAGGTCATTTTTACAAATGTGCGTCATATAGCCTTGACATGTGTGAATTCATCCATTAATGTTTTGGTTTACCAACAGTAGGCCTAGGCTATTCTAGCTAAAGGTCTGATACTTGCCAATGATCAGTGAAATTAAATCATGCGAAATGTTCCTTTGCCAAATGCTCCTTTTACACTTTATGTTTTCTGTTGAGAATTGTACCGAAACATAAACTATAGGGCTAATATTTAAATATATCGTATTATGCTATATGGGCACTTTTTGACTTAAGTTTGACGCGTGCGGTATTTGATTATTTTCAGAATAAATAACGCATATGGCTAAATATATTTATATATATTTTATATAACGTTGACAGTTTTTTATTATTATTTTTCCCTTTGTCTGTTTTCAGACTCTTCTGGCCCGGCCATGCGTTTGTACCGCGGGGCTGATGAACTTGGCTCTCCCTTGTATTTCTGTGAGGTGGCAGGAGCAGGGGCTAACTGGAGCGATCCGTATTGGCAAATCAAGGGGAATGGGGCAGTGTGCACGCTGGAAGGAACCACAGCAAGACGGATTGGCTCTGATGGAGTCTTCACTCGATGGTCCATCATCAGACTCAACTCTACACTTACTGTGACATGCCGGTGTCACCAAATTAACGGAACACGCATCCTCTTCAGCTCCAATGAAGTAGACGCGCGTAATGGTGGGTTTTAGTCATGCTTGGGTCTATGAATACTTAGTAAATCATTATTGTTTTATTTTTCGTGGTTGGATGTAAATGTCCATGCAGTTTCAGATATGCTTTGTTATAATCATTGGTGTAGGCTTTAAAATGCTCTATCTAAATGTCTGAAAGGTAACCGTGTGCGTGTAGCGTAATTAATGCTTTGGGAAAGGGTGAAAGGTTAATGTACGCAATAAGTTATGTTTTGGCCTTTTCTCTTCTCTTCTTTTCCAGGGGCAGCTGCGTGTGATTGGCTGATTTCCCTCAGTCCTTTATGTCTTCTCCTATTTTTGCTCACATTTGCGGCAACCATCCTCTGGACACGGAGACTCCACCAACTCAGAGCTGCATGATGCAAAGCGGAACCTTTTGAAATCTGTGACGATGTGTGGCATGCAACTTTTTTCAGTCTTTCATTCGTTACATTTGATAATCATTAGTTAGTTAGATTGCCCCCCGCTCCTTTCAATGCCACCAAAAAGACACAGAGAACCTACTGAAGCTAAAGTTTTGGGGAAAATATACTGTTGCTTGGACTGGAGCCTGGGGTGGGGCTATTTTGCAAGATGTAAATGGATGCAGAAATGTTGCATGTGAGTCATTGACCTGCGATAAATTGAAAATAATGATGAACAAACAATATTGTAGCAGTATTGGTGTTTCTTTATATTTTTATTGTTTTGTTCCCATTTCTGTTTCTGTCCATCTGAAATAAAATATAGGTCTGTGAGGGTGTTGTTTAACACAATTAAATGTGACTGTGACAGTAGCCTGACGGAACAATTCTCTGTGTTTCCTGTAAACAAAATAACCGCAACACTTTTTGTACAAACCTTTGATGGCCATACTTGGTTTCAGAACACCATAGCCCGATCACCCACCACCATCCACTGTGTTCGTAGGCGACTGTATCAACGTACAAATATATTTTGACGCCCATTTTAGAGAATTTCTGCACTCACGTTTGGGACGTTTGATTCTTCTTGTCAAATCAAGTGAAATCTACAACAATTGTTTCTGATGGGTATAAATCAAGTATCGTCCATTTACAAGAGATAATTGCAAAGGTGTGCAGAAATGCGTGCAGGGGTGTAAACGCAGTTTATTCAACTTTGACATTTCAGAAATAGAGCATCCATCTTATTGTATATCTATCTCTCCAGTTTATTCACCAATTGCAACTTTTACCATTCAAAAATCACACTGTATTATCCACAATCACAATATGAACCCTCGCCAACACTCTAGAAATGTATAATGTTATAGCCTATGCATCTCCACCACCATAACTTCTGACACTACACTACACTACACCCTTGGATGCGTGCATAAGCCTTTTACTGCAACTGTTGCTGCCTGTGACACTATCAGACAGGATCTACTAAGTCTCCACCAAGGTTATCACTTGTGTTTATAGTATATTATGGCATGGCCCTGGAAAATAGGGATTATTCCTTTAACATGAAAGTTGCTTAACCACATTGATTGAACAGACCCATTCATGACAGACTGATTATAATGTAAAGTCTGCCTAAAATTAATGTTTCCAATATCCGATTCAACAGTGGAACATTCTGGTGTTGTTTTTGTGATAGCCTATAAAAAAAAACATCATGTTGTAGCCTACGCCACCTCTTTCAAACGTGTCAGACCACGAGGACTATTACGCAGATTTTAGCCTCCGTGAACCAAACCGACCTTAGAGAGGAAATACAAAATCCAGTTCGTCTCTCTTTTGTAGGCTACTTAGCGCAGATTAACACATGCTTTGTCAAAACAATATGGCTATATCAGACATCACAATTTTCATCCTTATGTTTATCCTTGGTAAGTCATTTTGCGTCATTGGACATGTGTTGCTTTTCCGGTATGCAGCAGTGGTAAGATACGGTTGTATTATGCACTTCTATGCCTAGGCCTATATGATTGTTTAGCAAGCATAGGCCTATACGAAACGTTAAAATTCAACGAATTGTTTAATTTCTTTTTGCAGACTACTCTGCATGTGAGAGGGGGTTAATACTTGCAAAACTGGATGAAGATATTTCAATTACCTGTCCTTGCCCGGCATCCATACGGTGTGAGGCTAAATTCATTCGCTGGATGAAAGTCGCTGTGAATGGCACCGTGATAATTATAAACACCGACTGCAGACAATCTTGCCGAATCTCTCAGAAAATAGTCAACTCCCAAATTGAGTTGACTATTACCCGGGCGACGAGAGATGATGAAGGGCGATATTACTGTGACATGAACACTTTGTGGGTTCTCAAATTTAGCGGAAAGGGTACATATCTTCAAATTAAAGGTGAGAACTCAATAAGCCTTTATTCAAATATTTGATCAAAAGCCAGGCTATATTTGGACAAAGAGAAACGTTCAGTCACATTCGAACTGTTTTTGGTTCCTATTTGAAAACTAAAATGGCGTTTCAGAGTCTGAGAGCTGGACCAACAGGAGTGAGGTGACTTTGTTAAGAGAATTGGAGAGAACTACGATGAAACCAAATTTGGATGAGCTTCAACATGGATCTCTGCTATGCTTTGTGACCGGTTTGCTCACTCCAAATATCATCATCACTTGGCATTCAACACACACACGGGTGGCAGCCGGTCAGACCTGGGTATCTGATACAATCGAAAGGTAAGGAAATAGCCGAAATAATTAATGTTATTATCCTATTATTATTATTATTATTATTATTATTATTATTATTATTATTGTTGTTATTATTATTAGGCTATTGTCATTAGTATATCCAGTAATAGAACACTTTTGTTCTTGCATTTATAAATAAATAGTAGTAGCCTAGAAGAACAAGAATAAAAGGAGAAAGTAGCCTGAATATTATTCATTATAATTAGGCCTATATTCTTTTTTTTCATGTTTTTGCCTACTCACCATTCCTGTTTAGCTGTGTTAACAGCACAATTGTTAAAATGTGAACATGCTTTGCACAACTGGATCAAACTCTGAATTATTTTATTATGTAGGCCTATGTTTTTATTAATTATGCATATCATCAGATTTCTGTAAGAAATGTGCTTTGAGATCAGAAATGCTGTACCTGGACTGGCATCTATTTAGCTTCTCCCCCACATTTGGATATGTAACCTAGAAGTGATGATTTGTTCATTAATAAAAGAAAGACTCTAACTTTTTTCCATCATTTAAGGGATGGTTTTAGAGGGAAAGGTGATATGTTTTTCCTGTCTGTTTATCATAATAGTTTCACTGCTGGAAGCCGGCTACAACTAAATGTGACCACTGGCGAGAACCTCCACATCACCCAAAATGGCAAGGGGCCTGGAGAGGAATGGTGGTGTGAGGTGCATTATGACAACTTCACAGAGAGTGCCATGTCTTCTCTGGACAATAATACAGGTAACATCTCGTTACTACCTGAGGTCTTTAGAGAGATGAACTAATGCTGTACTCCTCAGATGTCGTGTAAGGTTCACTGATTCCTCTTCTCCAGTTCCAGAGTGGTGTCCTGTTGTGCTGTATTCAGCCGTGTCACTCGTCCTGCTGTGTGCACTTTGTCTCGTTCTCCTCACCAGTCACTGGGTCCTGCACTCACACAAAGGTTTGCTGCACATATGGGAAACACAAAGATGTCAAGAGCTGTTTATCGCATATTATTGAAGTGAACTGAAATGTGCTGGAAATGTTTTCAACTGAACTGACAACAATGTAGTTGAATTACACAGGGGTGCGTTTCTAGAAAGCGTCGTTTGCTAACTTGCGTCGCAATCTTGGGAGTTCGCTCCGTCGTTCTTGAATTTGGTGTTTCTAGAAAAGGTAGTTCAAACTCTCAATCGCAAACAAGGACGCAAAGTTTGGTCGTTTGAACTACTGCCCCTGGGCAGTCGCACCTGTGTCGTACCTTGGGAGTTCCAGTTGGTGATGTAGTCAGTGCAAGATCGCCTGACCAAAAATCACAAGCGCCCAACCAAAAATCACTAAGTTGTTGTTTTCTCGTGACTCAATGATTGCGCTATACTGTAGGCTAATATAAAGTAAAATATCGTTGGGCTCATTCTTGCTACGTGTGTTACCTTGCGTTCATTTGCGTGTTGGTTTGCGTTTTGGTAGGCTACTGTTATGATATTGACAAACCCTCGGGTCATGCACACCGTTCATTAGTATAGTGGTTAAGGCAGGTGGTCTATCATCACAACATCGTAGGTTCTTTTCCCGTATGCATCACACATGCTTTTGTTTCTGACTAGTGAAACGTGGAAATAACCCTAATAAGTAATGTCGAGGAACTATTAAACTGATGTCGTGTTCCTGGCCACTCGATGTAAAGCAATTAAATATATTTAGGGTCTAACCTATTGTTGTGTGTGTGGTATGCCTGCTCTTACTCAAAAGTGACATGGAGAGGTAAGATGAGAACTTGGGCCGCGCGCGCAATGTACTGACGTGCAACAGCTGAACCACCAGACACCGATTTAGTATTATGATCATTTGTAATTAGTCTAGGCCATATATATTTTGTACAGATATTTTTTTAGATATTTCACACAAATAAGTACATATATTGGACAGCTTAAGCAAACTCTTTCATGTGCTTGCAGCTTGCATAGGTTTACGTTTTTTTCTGATAGCAATGATAATGCCAGCATGAATCACTTTGGGTTTAAATTAGACTCGTCGACACATAGTGGGTGCCTCTCAACATCCCTCCTTGATCCTCGGTCCTCTATCCCATTGTTGCCGCCCTATCATTCAGTGAGGACGAGGATCGAGGAAGGAAAGGAGAATCTATAAAAGACAAGTGATAGGCATCCAGTGACGGAGCATTTCTAGTGGGTGGGGTATTATACGTTGACACCTTTTCCACCACTGAAATGTGCCGCTGGGTCCTCAACAACGTTGTTGGAACCAGGGGGTCAGGATTTGACTGGTTAGCTTCGCCAGAGCCCCTTTAGGGAGAGCCGGTCCACTTCCTATTAACTCCATTGTACCGGATTGTTCATGCAATCTGTTGAAATTCCGCTGGGGGCGTTGCCGAGCAAGTGATAAATGAATTGTGGTCTATGGGGCTAAGCGGCTAGAACTCGTTTTTTTCACAGTTGACAACTTCATTTCTTAATGTACATTGTCGTAGTAGCTACCTGAGTATAGGTTTTCCACTGGAAATGAAATAAAAAGTCACTCATGTCCTTTCTGCTTTTCATAGGATGGGCCGTTTTCCCTGTAACATGCTAGCATTTAGCTCATGGATGCTCGCGACAATCGCGACCGATTACGACCGTCGTGAAGCTGAACCTTCTTTTAGGTCTATGGCCGTAAAGTGGTTCGCTTGTGTCACGTGACATGAACACTTTGAAAGGGTTTTTAGGAATAACAACACATATTGAAAATTGTATTGGTCAGCTGATTGTCAAGTCAAGTTATCCTGCATCGCATGCATTAATGCAATTTTAGGACAAAAAATTATATAACGAGAAATGTGGTACTGGGGGGTTCAGCTCCATTGCTACCCATTCATTCATCACTTGCTCGCGATCGCCCTCTAGTTGCAGTACCATGCGGAAGTATTTCGCTAGTGGTCCTTCTCCCCTTATTAGACATTCTCTGGCTTCGCCGATTAGCAAAGCACTTCCTCGTCGCCATTTTCCAGAAATACATCATGTCCGGTGCCGTTTTCCCTGCGTTTTCCTCATGCTGATTGGTGGCTGTTCCACTCTCAGCTCATGCACGAGCTTAGTGTGGGCACGAGCTCTCCTTCTGTACCTTACGTCAATCGGTAACCTGGCACTTAATTGGCTAAGTAAAACGGCACCGGAAACAAGCCCCTTGAAACGCCATGTTGAAGCCTGAAAAAATGGTTCAATTTTGGCAATTTTACTAGCCTAGCATTCCCATTGAAATGAATGGGGGCGGGACTTGTTCACTTTCTCCAGTTCTTATAATACCTCCATGGTTGGAACAACGGTGTTCGAACAACGGAGGTAGCGAATTGCGACACAGGTACGATGCTTTCTGGAAACAGGTGTAACACTGTCGTTGTTTGATAGCAAGTTGCGTCGCACCACGGTGGTTAAACAACGCTGTTGCTAACTTTTCTAGAAACGCACCCCAGAAGATTTTCAGACATTTTATATCAGCATTATAAATGAACAAGTCAGTGATATGTAGCCTATTTTCTGGCATAATCATGTGTAATACAGTGGTGATGGTTAACGAAAGAAAATGTCAGGTTAGTTTTTTTTTTTACTGCTCTGCTGTAGGTGCAGGAGTCGCAGTCACTACGATCTCATCTGCTCAGGTAACATTTACTGTGTCTATACATACATTTTTGCCATTTGGTATTTATATGTTTACACAAAAATATTGTAGCACTAAAAGAGGTACAAGGACTTTTATTTTGTGAACTGTAACAACGGGAAGGGGGATGCAGAGTGCGAGATCTGTAAGAGTCGGTGTTTAGGACTTGCGTTCTGAGCCGATCAGTAATTTTAGAGGTGAGCAGCCCGGGAAGATATGTTGTACAACGTTACTTGGAGCTAAGGAATACACATTTCAAGAGTTTGAGATACAATGAAACTCGGTATCAGGTTATGTTGGATGCCCCCACAGAATTTACTTTTACAATATCCTGAATCCTCTGTGTTCAATCTGACAGGATCGCCCTGGCTCAGGATTGAGATCACAGCTCACCCAACTTCCCACATCCACAGGACAACCTACAAACAGTGGTTCGGAAGTGTACAGCATCCTAAAATGTTAGTATGCATAATCACATCTACTGCAAGTGATAGTGGTGTGTGTTACATTCATTTGAATAGTGTGTTTGATGACTCAGAAAGCAATGCTTTTGGTAGAATACTGATTGTGTGTTTGGTGTTCATCAGATCATTCTCACAATACTGTGGCTTCAGCTGCCCCTCAAGTAAGTGTCTGAGTGTTGCAGAACAGGGGTGTGTGGGACAAAGCTAAGAAAGACGTTTCTGATTTGCTTTTCTGATTGTTTTTGTTTACTCTCTCACTCTAGAGTCATGTGTCAGATGTGAACAGTGTGACATACTCTGCCCTGAACTTTCAGCAGCCACCACCAAGACCTGGGAGACGACGCAGAGAGAAAAACAAAGACTGGCACACTGACATTTACAGTGCACTTAATTATCATGACGTGTGAATGTTTTTGTAATTTAAGGTGATACAATGAGAACTAAAAAGGCACAGGACCCTTCTACTGAAGTTCATCTAGTTATAGACCACAGGATGCTCTGCAAGCTTTACAATTTCACTCTCACTTCAAGTGATTGCTTTAAAGTCAATATTCTGGATGATATTTCCCATTGTTTACTTTAAACATAATCCCATAAAACATCATTTTTCTATTTAAAAGTTCTGTTAATTCATCATTTTTTTTTTAAATCTGTAGTCAAATGAATGACAGAGTTTTCACTGAGGATGCAAATAAATATGTGAAACAAAAGAGATGTTTCATTTGCGTCAATTTTTTTTTTTTTTTTTTACCAAACCAACCATGATATTTACGAGCGACAGAGTACTATAATGTCAGTGAAGCTTGTGACCCTGCAGAGGAATCTGATTGAAATAAAACGTAATGCAGTCGGTGTTTGAAACATAGCAAAATGTGTTAGCCTGTGTGGGTGAGTAAGTGAGACTGTGGGTGAGAAAATGACAGCAGTGAAAACATACCTCACGAGTTTATTGTGCACAAAACAATGCCAACACCCCCTGTAATAGCTTAATGTTCTGTTGTTTTTCTCTCTTAGTGGTCAGTCACCTCCCACCCACTTTGGTGAACCTGGCGCACTGTAGGCGATAAAGACGTGTCTAACCATACGTAGGCCATCCACACCATAACCACCTGCCCTCACCATACAAATGCACTCCATTCAACTTGCATGGTCTTTTCAAGTCAAACATATCTCAACAAGTTGCATGCACAGCCCAGACTGCAAGATTGCACTGCTGACAAACACTCCATGTCCGTGCACATTCTTATCCAGTACAGTATTTTTTATTCAGGCAGATAAATGTATACATTACAGTAATAAATCTTCAGCTGCCATGTATTGGTTCTACCTGTGCACTTAACACAGGTGATCTCAATAATTAAGATGCTCTACCTAGCTGAAGAGTTGTGCTAATTACTGTAGAATCAGCTGGTTTAAATCAATGGTTGGCACAGATATGTGGGAGGATTTTTACTTTCTGAAGCCGGACTTTTCCACCTCTGCACAGATTTGTGTTTTACTGTTATTCCTCACTACAATATTTTTTATTACGCTCAATCACGCATGTTGTTCTTGTCATGTTTAGCTACTCTGAAGCCCACCGTGAGAACTCACATGTTTAACTACAACCAAGCAACCTGTGGAATACTGAGAAACTTTCATTTTGTCAACAACACTATAGACAAGATTTCTGAACTGAAACAACACACAAAGTCGCTCATGGCAAAATCAGAACAAAACATTTCAAATTGAAAATAAACTGTGATACTGGCTATAAAGCATCTGTTAGAGCAATATCTGTGTCTGTCCAAGTCCCTTTGGAAGAATACAGGCGTGAGGCAGTTGAATAGAATAATACTTTATTGATTTGATAAAATGGTACAGTAACTGTCAAAGTGAAATGTATTGTGTGCACATACAGAGAGCCACATACTCATGAGATCTTTGGTCATTAAATAGCAACATCTCCATCTGGATGCTGGAGGTGGAACCACTGGTATGTTTGACAGAGAACTCCGAAGTTCATCTACAAGGAAAGTTACGTACCAACTGCCTGTAAAGCGGTGTTAAATAGGCTAATGATGGGAGATGGGAAGTGTTTCCTTAGGAGAGACAGGGTTTCCAGCAGCCTATTGCGGAGATGCTGAATGAAGTCAATGATTGTGATAATACCCTCATTAGATGAACGAATAAACAAAATAAATTAATAATAATAATAGTAATAGGCTAATAATAATAACAATAAAAATACCCTGCTAATTCCCACAAGTAAAAAAATATGCTACACACGCCAAATGAGCACATTAGAATATGTGGCGTAATTGCGCAGCGCTTCCGAAGTGCTAGCCTTGTGTGATAGATTTGACGGCCGTTTTTATCGAGTAATTCGTTATAGTAGGCCTACACGTTGATTATCGATATGCAGCAGTGAACACATGCACATGAAGTAGTTATCGATGACAGGAGACAGACATTCAAGACAATCTGAGAAATAGGCCACTGCTAATGGTGCAGATTGGACATGCTTCTCGCGTACAGGTTTGACTTCACGTCATAGATCGGTAGCCTTTATGACGTCGGTACTCGTAAACATTTTTGGATATTATGCATCCGAGATTACCATTTACTCTGAGCCCCAGTAGGCTACAAGCGTCTAACACTGCTCGGCCTCTACTCGTTGGAAAAATCACCTACTGAAATTTACCGGTGACATCCTGAATAAGTAAGTTATAAACGTAGGTCTTACATTGTATTCGTTCGTATGAATCGAGCATAACTTGTTTCTATTGTTTTGACCAGCCTATAATTGTACAAAAAGGGAGACCTGGTGTGTAGCCACGCAAATTTCAAGCGTAGCCTAACTAACGAAGATACTCTCTGTAGGCCTACAACTCATCCGTCCTGTCATTCGAAAATTCGGACAAAAATACTTTGCATAATGTCAGGGTAAATGTGCTATGCTTACAGGCCTATAATGCGCAACTGACATTTTCTTACTATTGACTTGAACAGTTAGCACTTCTTCATTCACAACACTGGGTATTGTCATTTGTTTTCAGTCAATTCTTGGAGGGAAAGAGTTGAGAGTTAAAATTCAGATTATGAACTCAGATTTTTTTTTTATTGATTTATTTAATTAATTATTTTATTAACACAGATCCACATTGTGGATGCCATAAGGGCGTCACCCCCTGCCTGAGCACCTGAGCTGAGCCCCCAGCCAGGTCCCAGGACAATGGGAAACACAGTTAGCTGCTGCTTCCGTGCCAATCCTGGCGACCGCCAGGAGGAGCAGCGGCTGCAAGATGAGGGCATCAAGCGAAAAGTGGCACCAGGTAAGGCAGCAGATTCTGTGGGAGACAGCATTCTCCCACATCAAAAAGAGGTAGCTGCAGGACTGGTGTCAGAGGGTTTGGCAGATACCGCCAAGAGTGTGGCCTCTGAATATGCTGATGAGGTGACTGAACTCAGAGAGCCTCCTGCATCAGCAGTTGTCACCAATCTGCACGTGAATGCACCTGCTGCTGTGGACAACAGCATGCAAGAGGTGGCTGCAGGGCTGGTGTCGCAAGTGTTGGCAGAGGCCACTGAGCTTGTGAATGCACCTGCTGCTGTGGACAACAGCATGCAAGAGGTGGCTGCAGGGCTGGTGTCGCAAGTGTTGGCAGAGGCCACTGAGCTTGTGGCAGTATTTAATGCCACCCTTCCAGTGGACCATCTATTTGGGGAGGCTTCCTCGAAGATGGTAAATACCAGTCTGACTGAGAGTGTGCAAGCTCTCAAGGACGTTAACCTTAGAGAGGAGCGCTGCAATGGTGACAACAGGGACAGCGCCCTCCCCTGTGTTCCAGCTGAAAAAGCTGCACGGCCTGAGATTAGGTAAGCGGCACCTGTTGACTGCTGATGACACCAATAGATGGTATCAAAACACAAGTGGAATTTTGAAAAAGGTCTTTAATTCCACAGATCATCCCAAGAGGACCCTGCCACCATTACACCGGCTGCAAAGCCGGAGGACCGGCTGGTTCAGAATCCCTCGGCTGAGGGGGTGGTGAGTATTGCTCCAAAGGGGTTTCCTCAGGTAAGTAGTGACATTGATGCCCATCTGGACAGGTGTGGACATCAGCCACTGTTTGACTCATCCAAAGCCCTGGATGGGGAACGGGATGCGTCTCTGCACGGCAGTGAGGATGAGCGGCTGCTCACCTCCGCCATGCTTGGCACGGGTTTGCCCGTCATGAATGCTAAGCTTGCTGAGGCTATCTCGCTGCACAGGAGTGATAGTGGTCACTCGTTCAGCATGGAGGGACAGCATCGCCACAGTGGCCTTCACCTCAAATCTGTTCCCACTGATGCTTCTGCAAGGTGAGTCCGGCAAAGTTTGATCGCCTCAGTTCCATAACAGAACTTCTGTTGCATATAATACATTGGTTGGTTTTTTAATACATTTCATTCCTTAATCTCAACATTCATTTTTTGTCTATTTATGTATAGAGGCTCTGCTGCAGCCTCTACCGCCCGAGACATGGTGTTTGGCCCGAGCACCAAGTCTAAGAGTGTACCCCTTCCAAAGTTGCTCGCTGAACTTGCGGCACTTCAGAGGGTTGTTGTGAGCTCCAATAGTTCCGCTCACAGAGGGCTGGCTGGGAATCTCCAGGATGAGAGACCTGGAAGTGCTGGCAGGTGGAGCCCGGTGTCAGATGGGAGTGAGGCCTGGCTTACTTGGTATGTCAGTTGCATAACCATTTACCATAGCAAATGAATGAGATGGTGTTGGATCAAGACATTTAACCTAGAGCATCCAACCTCTCTCCCTGCAGTGACGAAGACCTCTACTACAGCGAGGACGAGATTGAGGAGGAGCTGGCGAGGCAAAGTCCCATGGAGATGCCTGGTGATTAACTCTAAATGATTGCTGTATTCTTTCATGGCATATACACTGCACGTGTAAAAGTCTCCTTATACTGCTTTCAATCCAGTTCCGGAACAGGACCGATGCAGCTTTGGGCCGCCCGTTGCCATTTTAACTCACTGCGAGAAGGAATGGAAAGGGCAGACCACCGAAAGCATGGTCATTAGAAAAGTATGTTGCACATATTGCATGTGTATTTTCTCTCTTCACAAGTTGAAGCCTGCCACTAATCTTTTTTCATTCTATCCCTCTGTGCGCACTTTCCTCCAGGGCTACGCTGAGCTCTCCCGGGACTTTGGATTCTTCCGCCGGGGAAGGGAAGACGACTACTGTGCCCTGCGAGCCTCCCTGTACCAGACGCTGGTGAGCTCTGCCCAGCTTCCCGACTGGCTGCAGCGGGAGAGTTTCTTATTGGTATGCCCATCTTCTCTACCCTTGGGATTACTACAGTAGCTGACTGAACCTACTAGATCACAAAGTCTTATTCAGAATGGCCTGTCTTCCGTCTGATACAGAATGGCTTGTCTCCAAAGAAATTAGAGAAATAAAAAATGTGATTCACTGTTAAACACATGAATTTGTTTCTATTACAGTGGAGCAATATTTGATCGGGCCCTTTCACACATCAAACATTTCACTTGAATTTTCCCATTTTCCTAGATCCCTGAAAAGCTTCAGTCTCGCTACGGTCTGATTGAAGGCTGGTCGTTTCCCGACGTGTGCAAGCAGACGAGCGGGATCAAAGACGACGTGGCTCTTTTGAAACACCACCTGAGCCTTCTCCAGAAATGGGTACAGCTCTCATTTGCACATTATTACAGTGGTTGGATATTGCGTTATACCTGAAGTAATATGTTAAACTTTGTTGACATTTCATTTGTCCATATCAGTCATTATTGCAATGCACACATTGGGGCAACTGAGATTCTTGCGTGTGCATTGACGTTTGCGTATCTGTACAGTGGCGTGCGGCAGCAGCCTCTCCTGGGCTCGAGGGACGCAGACGTTTGTGCGATCAGCTCTTCCAGGGCGGAGAGGACGAGTTTGGTGTCATGGAGGCGCTCAAGCTCCTGATGCTAACCTGCGCCGTGGAATTGCACGACATCATGCAGAGGGGCAGAGACGTGCCAATCTTCTGCTGGCTGCTGTTCTCCCGCTACACCTCCTCGTGCCCGCGCACGTTCCTGGCCAACCACCTGAGCCGGGTTGGCTTCAGTGGAGGCATGGGGCAGGTGAGAAGGCTCAGGGAGACTTTTGATGTGCTTGTTGTTGTCGCTGACCCATTGACTGCCAAATAAGAAGGTGTATCAAAGTCTGTTGTGGTAGCCTACTACTAATGGCTGTTGTACTCATTTCTGTGTTATAGGTGGAGATGTGTCTCCTGGGTTACACACTGCACCACACCATCAAGGTGTACCGCCTCTACATGGCCAACATGAAGGACTTCATTGTCACTCATTACCCGGACAATCACATTCAGGACTGGCCCTCTGTCTGCCTGGTAACCGAGGATGGCCGCCATTATGACGTGGCTGTTGGCGACCCCGTCTGTCTTCGGGAGGACTTTTCTGGTGGACCTCACTGATTGGCCAACCAGCAATTTTGTTGCAGTTTGATTGTTGACCCAAGTGACCAAGGTCCAATCATGGCCAATTCAGGATTCACTATTTTACACCACCCGTGTTAATTCGACACATTATTAAAATACATTTTCTCAGCATCATATTAACGGCTGTGTTGTGGTTTCTCGGTCTGGAAGATTTCCTTTGGAAGGTTTAGACATCTTATCTTTTAAGAGATAAGGCAATAAGATGAAGCAATCAGACTGCTTTGGATTTGAATCCATATGAATGACACTGACTTTTCTAAAATTAACCAGCTTTGTCACAGTGATGGTTATGGTTGTTTAGTGATGTCAAAGGAACATGTTTAGCTACTCTGAAGCCCACCGTGAGAACTCACATGTTTAGCTACGACCAAGCAACCTGTGGAATACTGAGAAACTTTCATTTTGTCAACAACACTATAAGACAAGATTTCTGAACTGAAACAACACACAAAGTTGCTCATAGCAAAATCAGAACAAAAAATGTCCAATTGATTATAAACTGTGATACTGGCTATAAGGCATCTGTTAGAGCAATATCTGCATCTGTCCAAGTCCCTTTGGAAGAATACACGTGTGAGGCAATTGAATAGAATAATTATACTTTATTGATTTGATAAAATGGTACAGTAACTGTCAAAGTGAAATGTATTGTGTGCACATACAGAGAGCCACATACTCATTAGATCCTCGGTCATTAAATAGCAACATCTCCATCTGGATGCTGGAGGTGGAACCACTGGCATGTTTGATAGAGAACTCCGAAGTCCATCTTCAAAGAAAGCTACCAACTTTGCCTGCAAAGCGGTGTTAAATAGGCTAATGCTGGGAGATGGGAAGTGGTTCCTTTGGAGAGACAGGGTTTCCAGCAGCCTATTGAAGAGATGCTGAATGAAGTCAATGCTTGTGATAATACCCTCATTAGATGAACGAATAAACAAATAAATTATTATTAGTAATAATAATAGTAATAGGCTAATAATAATATCAATAAAAATACCCTGCTAATTCCCACAAGTAAAAAAATATGCTACACACGCCAAATGAGCACATTAGAATATGTGGCGTACTGTAATTGCGCCGCGCTTCCGAAGTGCTAGCCTTGTGTGATAGATTTGACGGCCGTTTTTGTCGAGTAATTCGTTATAGTACACCTTGATTATCGATATGCAGCAGTGAACACATGTACATGAAGTAGTTATTGATGACAGAAGACAGACATTCAAGACAATCTGAGAAATAGGCCACTTCTAATGGCGCAGATTGGACATGCTTCTCGCGTACAGGTTTGACCTCACGTCATAGATCGGTAGCCTTTATGACGTCGGTACTCGTAAAGATTTTGGGATATTATGCATCCGAGCATTACCATTTACTCTGAAACCCAGTAGGCTGCAAGCGTCTAACACTGCTCGGCCTCTAGTCGTTGGAAAAATCAACTACTGAAATTTACCGGTGACATCCTGAATAAGTAAGTTATAAACGTAGGTCTTACATTGTATTCGTTCGTATGAATCGAGCATAACTTGTTTCTATTGTTTTGACCAGCCTGTAACTGCACAAAAAGTGAGACCTGGTGTATAGCCACGCAAATTTAACTAACGAAGATACTCTCTGTAGGCCTACAATTCATCCGTTCTGTCATTCTAAAATTCGGTCAAAAATACTTTGCATAATGTCAGGGTAAATGTGCTATGTGCTTACAGGCCTATAATGCGCAACTGACATTTTCTTTCTTTTGACTTGTTAACAGTTAGCACTTCTTCATTCACAACACTGGATATTGTCGTTTGTTTTCAGTCAATTCTTGGAGGGAAAGAGTTGAGAGTTAAAATTCAGATTATGAACTCAGATTTTTTTTTTATTGATTTATTTAATTAATTATTTTATTAACACAGATCCACATTGTGGATGCCATAAGGGCGTCACCCCCTGCCTGAGCACCTGAGCTGAGCCCCCAGCCAGGTCCCAGGACAATGGGAAACACAGTTAGCTGCTGCTTCCGTGCCAATCCTGGCGACCGCCAGGAGGAGCAGCGGCTGCAAGATGAGGGCATCAAGCGAAAAGTGGCACCAGGTAAGGCAGCAGATTCTGTGGGAGACAGCATTCTCCCACATCAAAAAGAGGTAGCTGCAGGACTGGTGTCAGAGGGTTTGGCAGATACCGCCAAGAGTGTGGCCTCTGAATATGCTGATGAGGTGACTGAACTCAGAGAGCCTCCTGCATCAGCAGTTGTCACCAATCTGCACGTGAATGCACCTGCTGCTGTGGACAACAGCATGCAAGAGGTGGCTGCAGGGCTGGTGTCGCAAGTGTTGGCAGAGGCCACTGAGCTTGTGAATGCACCTGCTGCTGTGGACAACAGCATGCAAGAGGTGGCTGCAGGGCTGGTGTCGCAAGTGTTGGCAGAGGCCACTGAGCTTGTGGCAGTATTTAATGCCACCCTTCCAGTGGACCATCTATTTGGGGAGGCTTCCTCGAAGATGGTAAATACCAGTCTGACTGAGAGTGTGCAAGCTCTCAAGGACGTTAACCTTAGAGAGGAGCGCTGCAATGGTGACAACAGGGACAGCGCCCTCCCCTGTGTTCCAGCTGAAAAAGCTGCACGGCCTGAGATTAGGTAAGCGGCACCTGTTGACTGCTGATGACACCAATAGATGGTATCAAAACACAAGTGGAATTTTGAAAAAGGTCTTTAATTCCACAGATCATCCCAAGAGGACCCTGCCACCATTACACCGGCTGCAAAGCCGGAGGACCGGCTGGTTCAGAATCCCTCGGCTGAGGGGGTGGTGAGTATTGCTCCAAAGGGGTTTCCTCAGGTAAGTAGTGACATTGATGCCCATCTGGACAGGTGTGGACATCAGCCACTGTTTGACTCATCCAAAGCCCTGGATGGGGAACGGGATGCGTCTCTGCACGGCAGTGAGGATGAGCGGCTGCTCACCTCCGCCATGCTTGGCACGGGTTTGCCCGTCATGAATGCTAAGCTTGCTGAGGCTATCTCGCTGCACAGGAGTGATAGTGGTCACTCGTTCAGCATGGAGGGACAGCATCGCCACAGTGGCCTTCACCTCAAATCTGTTCCCACTGATGCTTCTGCAAGGTGAGTCCGGCAAAGTTTGATCGCCTCAGTTCCATAACAGAACTTCTGTTGCATATAATACATTGGTTGTTTTTTTTAATGCATTTCATTCCTTAATCTCAACATTCATTTTTTGTCTATTTATGTATAGAGGCTCTGCTGCAGCCTCTACCGCCCGAGACATGGTGTTTGGCCCGAGCACCAAGTCTAAGAGTGTACCCCTTCCAAAGTTGCTCGCTGAACTTGCGGCACTTCAGAGGGTTGTTGTGAGCTCAAATAGCTCCGCTCACAGAGGGCTGGCTGGGAATCTCCAGGATGAGAGACCTGGAAGTGCTGGCAGGTGGAGCCCGGTGTCAGATGGGAGTGAGGCCTGGCTTACTTGGTATGTCAGTTGCATAACCATTTACCATAGCAAATGAATGAGATGGTGTTGGATCAAGACATTTAACCTAGAGCATCCAACCTCTCTCCCTGCAGTGACGAAGACCTCTACTACAGCGAGGACGAGATTGAGGAGGAGCTGGCGAGGCAAAGTCCCATGGAGATGCCTGGTGATTAACTCTAAATGATTGCTGTATTCTTTCATGGCATGTACACTGTACGTGTAAAAGTCTCCTTATACTGCTTTCAATCCAGTTCCAGAACAGGACCGATGCAGCTTTGGGCCACCCGTTGCCATTTTAACTCACTGCGAGAAGGAATGGAAAGGGCAGACCACCGAAAGCATGGTCATTAGAAAAGTATGTTGTACATATTGCATGTGTATTTTCTCTCTTCACAAGTCGAAGCCTGCCACTAATCTTTTTTCATTCTATCCCTCTGTGCGCACTTTCCTCCAGGGCTACGCTGAGCTCTCCCGGGACTTTGGATTCTTCCGCCGGGGAAGGGAAGACAACTACTGTGCCCTGCGAGCCTCCCTGTACCAGACGCTGGTGAGCTCTGCCCAGCTTCCCGACTGGCTGCAGCGGGAGAGTTTCTTATTGGTATGCCCATCTTCTCTACCCTTGGGATTACTACAGTAGCTGACTGAACCTACTAGATAACAAAGTCTTATTCAGAATGGCCTGTCTTCCGTCCGATACAGAATGGCTTGTCTCCAAAGAAACGAAAGAAATAAAAAATGTGATTCACTGTTAAACACATGAATTTGTTTCTATTACAGTGGAGCAATATTTGATCGGGCCCTTTCACACATCAAACATTTCACTTGAATTTTCCCATTTTCCTAGATCCCTGAAAAGCTTCAGTCTCGCTACGGTCTGATTGAAGGCTGGTCGTTTCCCGACGTGTGCAAGCAGACGAGCGGGATCAAAGACGACGTGGATCTTTTGAAACACTACCTGAGCCTTCTCCAGAAATGGGTACAGCTCTCATTTGCACATTATTACAGTGGTTGGATATTGCGTTACCTGAAGTAATATGTTAAACTTTGTTGACATTTCATTTGTCCATATCAGTCATTATTGCAATGCACACATTGGGGCAACTGAGATTCTTGCGTGTGCATTGACGTTTGCGTATCTGTACAGTGGCGTGCGGCAGCAGCCTCTCCTGGGCTCGAGGGACGCAGACGTTTGTGCGATCAGCTCTTCCAGGGCGGAGAGGACGAGTTTGGTGTCATGGAGGCGCTCAAGCTCCTGATGCTAACCTGCGCCGTGGAATTGCACGACATCATGCAGAGGGGCAGAGACGTGCCAATCTTCTGCTGGCTGCTGTTCTCCCGCTACACCTCCTCGTGCCCGCGCACGTTCCTGGCCAACCACCTGAGCCGGGTTGGCTTCAGTGGAGGCATGGGGCAGGTGAGAAGGCTCAGGGAGACTTTTGATGTGCTTGTTGTTGTCGCTGACCCATTGACTGCCAAATAAGAAGGTGTATCAAAGTCTGTTGTGGTAGCCTACTACTAATGGCTGTTGTACTCATTTCTGTGTTATAGGTGGAGATGTGTCTCCTGGGTTACACACTGCACCACACCATCAAGGTGTACCGCCTCTACATGGCCAATATGAAGGAATTCATTGTCACTCATTACCCAGACAATCACATTCAGGACTGGCCCTCTGTCTGCCTGGTAACCGAGGATGGCCGCCATTATGACGTGGCTGTTGGCGACCCCGTCTGTCTTCGGGAGGACTTTTCTGGTGGACCTCACTGACCAAGGTCCAATCATGGCCAATTCAGGATTCACTATTTTACACCACCCGTGTTAATTCGACACATTATTAAAATACATTTTCTCAGCATCATATTAACGGCTGTGTTGTGGTTTCTCGGTCTGGAAGATTTCCTTTGGAAGGTTTAGACATCTTATCTTTTAAGAGATAAGGCAATAAGATGAAGCAATCAGACTGCTTTGGATTTGAATCCATATGAATGACACTGACTTTTCTAAAATTAACCAGCTTTGTCACAGTGATGGTTATGGTTGTTTAGTGATGTCAAAGGAACATGTTTAGCTACTCTGAAGCCCACCGTGAGAACTCACATGTTTAGCTACGACCAAGCAACCTGTGGAATACTGAGAAACTTTCATTTTGTCAACAACACTATAAGACAAGATTTCTGAACTGAAACAACACACAAAGTTGCTCATAGCAAAATCAGAACAAAAAATGTCCAATTGATTATAAACTGTGATACTGGCTATAAGGCATCTGTTAGAGCAATATCTGCATCTGTCCAAGTCCCTTTGGAAGAATACACGTGTGAGGCAATTGAATAGAATAATTATACTTTATTGATTTGATAAAATGGTACAGTAACTGTCAAAGTGAAATGTATTGTGTGCACATACAGAGAGCCACATACTCATTAGATCCTCGGTCATTAAATAGCAACATCTCCATCTGGATGCTGGAGGTGGAACCACTGGCATGTTTGATAGAGAACTCCGAAGTCCATCTTCAAAGAAAGCTACCAACTTTGCCTGCAAAGCGGTGTTAAATAGGCTAATGCTGGGAGATGGGAAGTGGTTCCTTTGGAGAGACAGGGTTTCCAGCAGCCTATTGAAGAGATGCTGAATGAAGTCAATGCTTGTGATAATACCCTCATTAGATGAACGAATAAACAAATAAATTATTAATAATAATAATAATAATAATAATAGGCTAATAATAATATCAATAAAAATACCCTGCTAATTCCCACAAGTAAAAAAATATGCTACACATGCCAAATGAGCACATTAGAATATGTGGCGTACTGTAATTGCGCCGCGCTTCCGAAGTGCTAGCCTTGTGTGATAGATTTGACGGCCGTTTTTGTCGAGTAATTCGTTATAGTACACCTTGATTATCGATATGCAGCAGTGAACACATGTACATGAAGTAGTTATTGATGACAGAAGACAGACATTCAAGACAATCTGAGAAATAGGCCACTTCTAATGGCGCAGATTGGACATGCTTCTCGCGTACAGGTTTGACCTCACGTCATAGATCGGTAGCCTTTATGACGTCGGTACTCGTAAAGATTTTGGGATATTATGCATCCGAGCATTACCATTTACTCTGAAACCCAGTAGGCTGCAAGCGTCTAACACTGCTCGGCCTCTAGTCGTTGGAAAAATCAACTACTGAAATTTACCGGTGACATCCTGAATAAGTAAGTTATAAACGTAGGTCTTACATTGTATTCGTTCGTATGAATCGAGCATAACTTGTTTCTATTGTTTTGACCAGCCTGTAACTGCACAAAAAGGGAGACCTGGTGTATAGCCACGCAAATTTAACTAACGAAGATACTCTCTGTAGGCCTACAACTCATCCGTTCTGTCATTCTAAAATTCGGTCAAAAATACTTTGCATAATGTCAGGGTAAATGTGCTATGTGCTTACAGGCCTATAATGCGCAACTGACATTTTCTTTCTTTTGACTTGTTAACAGTTAGCACTTCTTCATTCACAACACTGGATATTGTCGTTTGTTTTCAGTCAATTCTTGGAGGGAAAGAGTTGAGAGTTAAAATTCAGATTATGAACTCAGATTTTTTTTTTATTGATTGATTTAATTAATTATTTTATTAACACAGATCCACATTGTGGATGCCATAAGGGCGTCACCCCCTGCCTGAGCACCTGAGCTGAGCCCCCAGCTAGGTCCCAGGACAATGGGAAACACAGTTAGCTGCTGCTTCCGTGCCAATCCTGGCGACCGCCAGGAGGAGGAGCAGCGGCGGCTGCAAGATGAGGGCATCAAGCGAAAAGTGGCACCAGGTAAGGCAGCAGATTCTGTGGGAGACAGCATTCTCCCACATCAAAAAGAGGTAGCTGCAGGACTGGTGTCAGAGGGTTTGGCCGATACCGCCAAGAGTGTGGCCTCTGAATATGCTGATGAGGTGACTGAACTCAGAGAGCCTCCTGCATCAGCAGTTGTCACCAATCTGCACGTGAATGCACCTGCTGCTGTGGACAACAGCATGCAAGAGGTGGCTGCAGGGCTGGTGTCGCAAGAGTTGGCAGAGGCCACTGAGCTTGTGAATGCACCTGCTGCTGTGGACAACAGCATGCAAGAGGTGGCTGCAGGGCTGGTGTCGCAAGTGTTGGCAGAGGCCACTGAGCTTGTGGCAGTATTTAATGCCACCCTTCCAGTGGACCATCTATTTGGGGAGGCTTCCTCGAAGATGGTAAATACCAGTCTGACTGAGAGTGTGCAAGCTCTCAAGGACGTTAACCTTAGAGAGGAGCGCTGCGATGGTGACAACAGGGACAGCGCCCTCCCCTGTGTTCCAGCTGAAAAAGCTGCACGGCCTGAGATTAGGTAAGCGGCACCTGTTGACTGCTGATGACACCAATAGATGGTATCAAAACACAAGTGGAATTTTGAAAAAGGTCTTTAATTCCACAGATCATCCCAAGAGGACCCTGCCACCATTACACCGGCTGCAAAGCCGGAGGACCGGCTGGTTCAGAATCCCTCGGCTGAGGGGGTGGTGAGTATTGCTCCAAAGGGGCTTCCTCAGGTAAGTAGTGACATTGATGCCCATCTGGACAGGTGTGGACATCAGCCACTGTTTGAGTCATCCAAAGCCCTGGATGGGGAACGGGATGCGTCTCTGCACGGCAGTGAGGATGAGCGGCTGCTCACCTCCGCCATGCTTGGCACGGGTTTGCCCGTCATGAATGCTAAGCTTGCTGAGGCTATCTCGCTGCACAGGAGTGATAGTGGTCACTCGTTCAGCATGGAGGGACAGCATCGCCACAGTGGCCTTCACCTCAAATCTGTGCCCACTGATGCTTCTGCAAGGTGAGTCCGGCAAAGTTTGATCGCCTCAGTTCCATAACAGAAATTCTGTTGCATATAATACATTGGTTGTTTTTTTAATGCATTTCATTCCTTAATCTCAACATTCATTTGTTGTCTATTTATGTATAGAGGCTCTGCTGCAGCCTCTACCGCCCGAGACATGGTGTTTGGCCCGAGCACCAAGTCTAAGAGTGTACCCCTTCCAAAGTTGCTCGCTGAACTTGCGGCACTTCAGAGGGTTGTTGTGAGCTCAAATAGCTCCGCTCACAGAGGGCTGGCTGGGAATCTCCAGGATGAGAGACCTGGAAGTGCTGGCAGGTGGAGCCCGGTGTCAGATGGGAGTGAGGCCTGGCTTACTTGGTATGTCAGTTGCATAACCATTTACCATAGCAAATGAATGAGATGGTGTTGGATCAAGACATTTAACCTAGAGCATCCAACCTCTCTCCCTGCAGTGACGAAGACCTCTACTACAGCGAGGACGAGATTGAGGAGGAGCTGGCGAGGCAAAGTCCCATGGAGATGCCTGGTGATTAACTCTAAATGATTGCTGTATTCTTTCATGGCATGCACACTGTACGTGTAAAAGTCTCCTTATACTGCTTTCAATCCGGTTCCAGAACAGGACCGATGCAGCTTTGGGCCGCCCGTTGCCATTTTAACTCACTGCGAGAAGGAATGGAAAGGGCAGACCACCGAAAGCATGGTCATTAGAAAAGTATGTTGTACATATTGTATGTGTATTTTCTCTCTTCACAAGTTGAAGCCTGCCACTAATCTTTTTTCATTCTATCCCTCTGTGCGCACTTTCCTCCAGGGCTACGCTGAGCTCTCCCGGGACTTTGGATTCTTCCGCCGGGGAAGGGAAGACAACTACTGTGCCCTGCGAGCCTCCCTGTACCAAACGCTGGTGAGCTCTGCCCAGCTTCCCGACTGGCTGCAGCGGGAGAGTTTCTTATTGGTATGCCCATCTTCTCTACCCTTGGGATTACTACAGTAGCTGACTGAACCTACTAGATAACAAAGTCTTATTCAGAATGGCCTGTCTTCCGTCCGATACAGAATGGCTTGTCTCCAAAGAAACGAAAGAAATAAAAAATGTGATTCACTGTTAAACACATGAATTTGTTTCTATTACAGTGGAGCAATATTTGATCGGGCCCTTTCACACATCAAACATTTCACTTGAATTTTCCCATTTTCCTAGATCCCTGAAAAGCTTCAGTCTCGCTACGGTCTGATTGAAGGCTGGTCGTTTCCCGACGTGTGCAAGCAGACGAGCGGGATCAAAGACGACGTGGCTCTTTTGAAACACCACCTGAGCCTTCTCCAGAAATGGGTACAGCTCTCATTTGCACATTATTACAGTGGTTGGATATTGCGTTACCTGAAGTAATATGTTAAACTTTGTTGACATTTCATTTGTCCATATCAGTCATTATTGCAATGCACACATTGGGGCAACTGAGATTCTTGCGTGTGCATTGACGTTTGCGTATCTGTACAGTGGCGTGCGGCAGCAGCCTCTCCTGGGCTCGAGGGACGCAGACGTTTGTGCGATCAGCTCTTCCAGGGCGGAGAGGACGAGTTTGGTGTCATGGAGGCGCTCAAGCTCCTGATGCTAACCTGCGCCGTGGAATTGCACGACATCATGCAGAGGGGCAGAGACGTGCCAATCTTCTGCTGGCTGCTGTTCTCCCGCTACACCTCCTCGTGCCCGCGCACGTTCCTGGCCAACCACCTGAGCCGGGTTGGCTTCAGTGGAGGCATGGGGCAGGTGAGAAGGCTCAGGGAGACTTTTGATGTGCTTGTTGTTGTCGCTGACCCATTGACTGCCAAATAAGAAGGTGTATCAAAGTCTGTTGTGGTAGCCTACTACTAATGGCTGTTGTACTCATTTCTGTGTTATAGGTGGAGATGTGTCTCCTGGGTTACACACTGCACCACACCATCAAGGTGTACCGCCTCTACATGGCCAATATGAAGGAATTCATTGTCACTCATTACCCAGACAATCACATTCAGGACTGGCCCTCTGTCTGCCTGGTAACCGAGGATGGCCGCCATTATGACGTGGCTGTTGGCGACCCCGTCTGTCTTCGGGAGGACTTTTCTGGTGGACCTCACTGATTGGCCAACCAGCAATTTTGTTGCAGTTTGATTGTTGACCCAAGTGACCAAGGTCCAATCATGGCCAATTCAGGATTCACTATTTTACACCACCCGTGTTAATTCGACACATTATTAAAATACATTTTCTCAGCATCATATTAACGGCTGTGTTGTGGTTTCTCGGTCTGGAAGATTTCCTTTGGAAGGTTTAGACATCTTATCTTTTAAGAGATAAGGCAATAAGATGAAGCAATCAGACTGCTTTGGATTTGAATCCATATGAATGACACTGACTTTTCTAAAATTAACCAGCTTTGTCACAGTGATGGTTATGGTTGTTTAGTGATGTCAAAGGAACATGTTTAGCTACTCTGAAGCCCACCGTGAGAACTCACATGTTTAGCTACGACCAAGCAACCTGTGGAATACTGAGAAACTTTCATTTTGTCAACAACACTATAAGACAAGATTTCTGAACTGAAACAACACACAAAGTTGCTCATAGCAAAATCAGAACAAAAAATGTCCAATTGATTATAAACTGTGATACTGGCTATAAGGCATCTGTTAGAGCAATATCTGCATCTGTCCAAGTCCCTTTGGAAGAATACACGTGTGAGGCAATTGAATAGAATAATTATACTTTATTGATTTGATAAAATGGTACAGTAACTGTCAAAGTGAAATGTATTGTGTGCACATACAGAGAGCCACATACTCATTAGATCCTCGGTCATTAAATAGCAACATCTCCATCTGGATGCTGGAGGTGGAACCACTGGCATGTTTGATAGAGAACTCCGAAGTCCATCTTCAAAGAAAGCTACCAACTTTGCCTGCAAAGCGGTGTTAAATAGGCTAATGCTGGGAGATGGGAAGTGGTTCCTTTGGAGAGACAGGGTTTCCAGCAGCCTATTGAAGAGATGCTGAATGAAGTCAATGCTTGTGATAATACCCTCATTAGATGAACGAATAAACAAATAAATTATTAATAATAATAATAATAATAATAATAGGCTAATAATAATATCAATAAAAATACCCTGCTAATTCCCACAAGTAAAAAAATATGCTACACATGCCAAATGAGCACATTAGAATATGTGGCGTACTGTAATTGCGCCGCGCTTCCGAAGTGCTAGCCTTGTGTGATAGATTTGACGGCCGTTTTTGTCGAGTAATTCGTTATAGTACACCTTGATTATCGATATGCAGCAGTGAACACATGTACATGAAGTAGTTATTGATGACAGAAGACAGACATTCAAGACAATCTGAGAAATAGGCCACTTCTAATGGCGCAGATTGGACATGCTTCTCGCGTACAGGTTTGACCTCACGTCATAGATCGGTAGCCTTTATGACGTCGGTACTCGTAAAGATTTTGGGATATTATGCATCCGAGCATTACCATTTACTCTGAAACCCAGTAGGCTGCAAGCGTCTAACACTGCTCGGCCTCTAGTCGTTGGAAAAATCAACTACTGAAATTTACCGGTGACATCCTGAATAAGTAAGTTATAAACGTAGGTCTTACATTGTATTCGTTCGTATGAATCGAGCATAACTTGTTTCTATTGTTTTGACCAGCCTGTAACTGCACAAAAAGGGAGACCTGGTGTATAGCCACGCAAATTTAACTAACGAAGATACTCTCTGTAGGCCTACAACTCATCCGTTCTGTCATTCTAAAATTCGGTCAAAAATACTTTGCATAATGTCAGGGTAAATGTGCTATGTGCTTACAGGCCTATAATGCGCAACTGACATTTTCTTTCTTTTGACTTGTTAACAGTTAGCACTTCTTCATTCACAACACTGGATATTGTCGTTTGTTTTCAGTCAATTCTTGGAGGGAAAGAGTTGAGAGTTAAAATTCAGATTATGAACTCAGATTTTTTTTTTATTGATTTATTTAATTAATTATTTTATTAACACAGATCCACATTGTGGATGCCATAAGGGCGTCACCCCCTGCCTGAGCACCTGAGCTGAGCCCCCAGCTAGGTCCCAGGACAATGGGAAACACAGTTAGCTGCTGCTTCCGTGCCAATCCTGGCGACCGCCAGGAGGAGGAGCAGCGGCGGCTGCAAGATGAGGGCATCAAGCGAAAAGTGGCACCAGGTAAGGCAGCAGATTCTGTGGGAGACAGCATTCTCCCACATCAAAAAGAGGTAGCTGCAGGACTGGTGTCAGAGGGTTTGGCCGATACCGCCAAGAGTGTGGCCTCTGAATATGCTGATGAGGTGACTGAACTCAGAGAGCCTCCTGCATCAGCAGTTGTCACCAATCTGCACGTGAATGCACCTGCTGCTGTGGACAACAGCATGCAAGAGGTGGCTGCAGGGCTGGTGTCGCAAGAGTTGGCAGAGGCCACTGAGCTTGTGAATGCACCTGCTGCTGTGGACAACAGCATGCAAGAGGTGGCTGCAGGGCTGGTGTCGCAAGTGTTGGCAGAGGCCACTGAGCTTGTGGCAGTATTTAATGCCACCCTTCCAGTGGACCATCTATTTGGGGAGGCTTCCTCGAAGATGGTAAATACCAGTCTGACTGAGAGTGTGCAAGCTCTCAAGGACGTTAACCTTAGAGAGGAGCGCTGCGATGGTGACAACAGGGACAGCGCCCTCCCCTGTGTTCCAGCTGAAAAAGCTGCACGGCCTGAGATTAGGTAAGCGGCACCTGTTGACTGCTGATGACACCAATAGATGGTATCAAAACACAAGTGGAATTTTGAAAAAGGTCTTTAATTCCACAGATCATCCCAAGAGGACCCTGCCACCATTACACCGGCTGCAAAGCCGGAGGACCGGCTGGTTCAGAATCCCTCGGCTGAGGGGGTGGTGAGTATTGCTCCAAAGGGGCTTCCTCAGGTAAGTAGTGACATTGATGCCCATCTGGACAGGTGTGGACATCAGCCACTGTTTGAGTCATCCAAAGCCCTGGATGGGGAACGGGATGCGTCTCTGCACGGCAGTGAGGATGAGCGGCTGCTCACCTCCGCCATGCTTGGCACGGGTTTGCCCGTCATGAATGCTAAGCTTGCTGAGGCTATCTCGCTGCACAGGAGTGATAGTGGTCACTCGTTCAGCATGGAGGGACAGCATCGCCACAGTGGCCTTCACCTCAAATCTGTGCCCACTGATGCTTCTGCAAGGTGAGTCCGGCAAAGTTTGATCGCCTCAGTTCCATAACAGAAATTCTGTTGCATATAATACATTGGTTGTTTTTTTAATGCATTTCATTCCTTAATCTCAACATTCATTTGTTGTCTATTTATGTATAGAGGCTCTGCTGCAGCCTCTACCGCCCGAGACATGGTGTTTGGCCCGAGCACCAAGTCTAAGAGTGTACCCCTTCCAAAGTTGCTCGCTGAACTTGCGGCACTTCAGAGGGTTGTTGTGAGCTCAAATAGCTCCGCTCACAGAGGGCTGGCTGGGAATCTCCAGGATGAGAGACCTGGAAGTGCTGGCAGGTGGAGCCCGGTGTCAGATGGGAGTGAGGCCTGGCTTACTTGGTATGTCAGTTGCATAACCATTTACCATAGCAAATGAATGAGATGGTGTTGGATCAAGACATTTAACCTAGAGCATCCAACCTCTCTCCCTGCAGTGACGAAGACCTCTACTACAGCGAGGACGAGATTGAGGAGGAGCTGGCGAGGCAAAGTCCCATGGAGATGCCTGGTGATTAACTCTAAATGATTGCTGTATTCTTTCATGGCATGCACACTGTACGTGTAAAAGTCTCCTTATACTGCTTTCAATCCGGTTCCAGAACAGGACCGATGCAGCTTTGGGCCGCCCGTTGCCATTTTAACTCACTGCGAGAAGGAATGGAAAGGGCAGACCACCGAAAGCATGGTCATTAGAAAAGTATGTTGTACATATTGTATGTGTATTTTCTCTCTTCACAAGTTGAAGCCTGCCACTAATCTTTTTTCATTCTATCCCTCTGTGCGCACTTTCCTCCAGGGCTACGCTGAGCTCTCCCGGGACTTTGGATTCTTCCGCCGGGGAAGGGAAGACAACTACTGTGCCCTGCGAGCCTCCCTGTACCAAACGCTGGTGAGCTCTGCCCAGCTTCCCGACTGGCTGCAGCGGGAGAGTTTCTTATTGGTATGCCCATCTTCTCTACCCTTGGGATTACTACAGTAGCTGACTGAACCTACTAGATAACAAAGTCTTATTCAGAATGGCCTGTCTTCCGTCCGATACAGAATGGCTTGTCTCCAAAGAAACGAAAGAAATAAAAAATGTGATTCACTGTTAAACACATGAATTTGTTTCTATTACAGTGGAGCAATATTTGATCGGGCCCTTTCACACATCAAACATTTCACTTGAATTTTCCCATTTTCCTAGATCCCTGAAAAGCTTCAGTCTCGCTACGGTCTGATTGAAGGCTGGTCGTTTCCCGACGTGTGCAAGCAGACGAGCGGGATCAAAGACGACGTGGCTCTTTTGAAACACCACCTGAGCCTTCTCCAGAAATGGGTACAGCTCTCATTTGCACATTATTACAGTGGTTGGATATTGCGTTACCTGAAGTAATATGTTAAACTTTGTTGACATTTCATTTGTCCATATCAGTCATTATTGCAATGCACACATTGGGGCAACTGAGATTCTTGCGTGTGCATTGACGTTTGCGTATCTGTACAGTGGCGTGCGGCAGCAGCCTCTCCTGGGCTCGAGGGACGCAGACGTTTGTGCGATCAGCTCTTCCAGGGCGGAGAGGACGAGTTTGGTGTCATGGAGGCGCTCAAGCTCCTGATGCTAACCTGCGCCGTGGAATTGCACGACATCATGCAGAGGGGCAGAGACGTGCCAATCTTCTGCTGGCTGCTGTTCTCCCGCTACACCTCCTCGTGCCCGCGCACGTTCCTGGCCAACCACCTGAGCCGGGTTGGCTTCAGTGGAGGCATGGGGCAGGTGAGAAGGCTCAGGGAGACTTTTGATGTGCTTGTTGTTGTCGCTGACCCATTGACTGCCAAATAAGAAGGTGTATCAAAGTCTGTTGTGGTAGCCTACTACTAATGGCTGTTGTACTCATTTCTGTGTTATAGGTGGAGATGTGTCTCCTGGGTTACACACTGCACCACACCATCAAGGTGTACCGCCTCTACATGGCCAATATGAAGGAATTCATTGTCACTCATTACCCAGACAATCACATTCAGGACTGGCCCTCTGTCTGCCTGGTAACCGAGGATGGCCGCCATTATGACGTGGCTGTTGGCGACCCCGTCTGTCTTCGGGAGGACTTTTCTGGTGGACCTCACTGATTGGCCAACCAGCAATTTTGTTGCAGTTTGATTGTTGACCCAAGTGACCAAGGTCCAATCATGGCCAATTCAGGATTCACTATTTTACACCACCCGTGTTAATTCGACACATTATTAAAATACATTTTCTCAGCATCATATTAACGGCTGTGTTGTGGTTTCTCGGTCTGGAAGATTTCCTTTGGAAGGTTTAGACATCTTATCTTTTAAGAGATAAGGCAATAAGATGAAGCAATCAGACTGCTTTGGATTTGAATCCATATGAATGACACTGACTTTTCTAAAATTAACCAGCTTTGTCACAGTGATGGTTATGGTTGTTTAGTGATGTCAAAGGAACATGTTTAGCTACTCTGAAGCCCACCGTGAGAACTCACATGTTTAGCTACGACCAAGCAACCTGTGGAATACTGAGAAACTTTCATTTTGTCAACAACACTATAAGACAAGATTTCTGAACTGAAACAACACACAAAGTTGCTCATAGCAAAATCAGAACAAAAAATGTCCAATTGATTATAAACTGTGATACTGGCTATAAGGCATCTGTTAGAGCAATATCTGCATCTGTCCAAGTCCCTTTGGAAGAATACACGTGTGAGGCAATTGAATAGAATAATTATACTTTATTGATTTGATAAAATGGTACAGTAACTGTCAAAGTGAAATGTATTGTGTGCACATACAGAGAGCCACATACTCATTAGATCCTCGGTCATTAAATAGCAACATCTCCATCTGGATGCTGGAGGTGGAACCACTGGCATGTTTGATAGAGAACTCCGAAGTCCATCTTCAAAGAAAGCTACCAACTTTGCCTGCAAAGCGGTGTTAAATAGGCTAATGCTGGGAGATGGGAAGTGGTTCCTTTGGAGAGACAGGGTTTCCAGCAGCCTATTGAAGAGATGCTGAATGAAGTCAATGCTTGTGATAATACCCTCATTAGATGAACGAATAAACAAATAAATTATTAATAATAATAATAATAATAATAATAGGCTAATAATAATATCAATAAAAATACCCTGCTAATTCCCACAAGTAAAAAAATATGCTACACATGCCAAATGAGCACATTAGAATATGTGGCGTACTGTAATTGCGCCGCGCTTCCGAAGTGCTAGCCTTGTGTGATAGATTTGACGGCCGTTTTTGTCGAGTAATTCGTTATAGTACACCTTGATTATCGATATGCAGCAGTGAACACATGTACATGAAGTAGTTATTGATGACAGAAGACAGACATTCAAGACAATCTGAGAAATAGGCCACTTCTAATGGCGCAGATTGGACATGCTTCTCGCGTACAGGTTTGACCTCACGTCATAGATCGGTAGCCTTTATGACGTCGGTACTCGTAAAGATTTTGGGATATTATGCATCCGAGCATTACCATTTACTCTGAAACCCAGTAGGCTGCAAGCGTCTAACACTGCTCGGCCTCTAGTCGTTGGAAAAATCAACTACTGAAATTTACCGGTGACATCCTGAATAAGTAAGTTATAAACGTAGGTCTTACATTGTATTCGTTCGTATGAATCGAGCATAACTTGTTTCTATTGTTTTGACCAGCCTGTAACTGCACAAAAAGGGAGACCTGGTGTATAGCCACGCAAATTTAACTAACGAAGATACTCTCTGTAGGCCTACAACTCATCCGTTCTGTCATTCTAAAATTCGGTCAAAAATACTTTGCATAATGTCAGGGTAAATGTGCTATGTGCTTACAGGCCTATAATGCGCAACTGACATTTTCTTTCTTTTGACTTGTTAACAGTTAGCACTTCTTCATTCACAACACTGGATATTGTCGTTTGTTTTCAGTCAATTCTTGGAGGGAAAGAGTTGAGAGTTAAAATTCAGATTATGAACTCAGATTTTTTTTTTATTGATTTATTTAATTAATTATTTTATTAACACAGATCCACATTGTGGATGCCATAAGGGCGTCACCCCCTGCCTGAGCACCTGAGCTGAGCCCCCAGCTAGGTCCCAGGACAATGGGAAACACAGTTAGCTGCTGCTTCCGTGCCAATCCTGGCGACCGCCAGGAGGAGGAGCAGCGGCGGCTGCAAGATGAGGGCATCAAGCGAAAAGTGGCACCAGGTAAGGCAGCAGATTCTGTGGGAGACAGCATTCTCCCACATCAAAAAGAGGTAGCTGCAGGACTGGTGTCAGAGGGTTTGGCCGATACCGCCAAGAGTGTGGCCTCTGAATATGCTGATGAGGTGACTGAACTCAGAGAGCCTCCTGCATCAGCAGTTGTCACCAATCTGCACGTGAATGCACCTGCTGCTGTGGACAACAGCATGCAAGAGGTGGCTGCAGGGCTGGTGTCGCAAGAGTTGGCAGAGGCCACTGAGCTTGTGAATGCACCTGCTGCTGTGGACAACAGCATGCAAGAGGTGGCTGCAGGGCTGGTGTCGCAAGTGTTGGCAGAGGCCACTGAGCTTGTGGCAGTATTTAATGCCACCCTTCCAGTGGACCATCTATTTGGGGAGGCTTCCTCGAAGATGGTAAATACCAGTCTGACTGAGAGTGTGCAAGCTCTCAAGGACGTTAACCTTAGAGAGGAGCGCTGCGATGGTGACAACAGGGACAGCGCCCTCCCCTGTGTTCCAGCTGAAAAAGCTGCACGGCCTGAGATTAGGTAAGCGGCACCTGTTGACTGCTGATGACACCAATAGATGGTATCAAAACACAAGTGGAATTTTGAAAAAGGTCTTTAATTCCACAGATCATCCCAAGAGGACCCTGCCACCATTACACCGGCTGCAAAGCCGGAGGACCGGCTGGTTCAGAATCCCTCGGCTGAGGGGGTGGTGAGTATTGCTCCAAAGGGGCTTCCTCAGGTAAGTAGTGACATTGATGCCCATCTGGACAGGTGTGGACATCAGCCACTGTTTGAGTCATCCAAAGCCCTGGATGGGGAACGGGATGCGTCTCTGCACGGCAGTGAGGATGAGCGGCTGCTCACCTCCGCCATGCTTGGCACGGGTTTGCCCGTCATGAATGCTAAGCTTGCTGAGGCTATCTCGCTGCACAGGAGTGATAGTGGTCACTCGTTCAGCATGGAGGGACAGCATCGCCACAGTGGCCTTCACCTCAAATCTGTGCCCACTGATGCTTCTGCAAGGTGAGTCCGGCAAAGTTTGATCGCCTCAGTTCCATAACAGAAATTCTGTTGCATATAATACATTGGTTGTTTTTTTAATGCATTTCATTCCTTAATCTCAACATTCATTTGTTGTCTATTTATGTATAGAGGCTCTGCTGCAGCCTCTACCGCCCGAGACATGGTGTTTGGCCCGAGCACCAAGTCTAAGAGTGTACCCCTTCCAAAGTTGCTCGCTGAACTTGCGGCACTTCAGAGGGTTGTTGTGAGCTCAAATAGCTCCGCTCACAGAGGGCTGGCTGGGAATCTCCAGGATGAGAGACCTGGAAGTGCTGGCAGGTGGAGCCCGGTGTCAGATGGGAGTGAGGCCTGGCTTACTTGGTATGTCAGTTGCATAACCATTTACCATAGCAAATGAATGAGATGGTGTTGGATCAAGACATTTAACCTAGAGCATCCAACCTCTCTCCCTGCAGTGACGAAGACCTCTACTACAGCGAGGACGAGATTGAGGAGGAGCTGGCGAGGCAAAGTCCCATGGAGATGCCTGGTGATTAACTCTAAATGATTGCTGTATTCTTTCATGGCATGCACACTGTACGTGTAAAAGTCTCCTTATACTGCTTTCAATCCGGTTCCAGAACAGGACCGATGCAGCTTTGGGCCGCCCGTTGCCATTTTAACTCACTGCGAGAAGGAATGGAAAGGGCAGACCACCGAAAGCATGGTCATTAGAAAAGTATGTTGTACATATTGTATGTGTATTTTCTCTCTTCACAAGTTGAAGCCTGCCACTAATCTTTTTTCATTCTATCCCTCTGTGCGCACTTTCCTCCAGGGCTACGCTGAGCTCTCCCGGGACTTTGGATTCTTCCGCCGGGGAAGGGAAGACAACTACTGTGCCCTGCGAGCCTCCCTGTACCAAACGCTGGTGAGCTCTGCCCAGCTTCCCGACTGGCTGCAGCGGGAGAGTTTCTTATTGGTATGCCCATCTTCTCTACCCTTGGGATTACTACAGTAGCTGACTGAACCTACTAGATAACAAAGTCTTATTCAGAATGGCCTGTCTTCCGTCCGATACAGAATGGCTTGTCTCCAAAGAAACGAAAGAAATAAAAAATGTGATTCACTGTTAAACACATGAATTTGTTTCTATTACAGTGGAGCAATATTTGATCGGGCCCTTTCACACATCAAACATTTCACTTGAATTTTCCCATTTTCCTAGATCCCTGAAAAGCTTCAGTCTCGCTACGGTCTGATTGAAGGCTGGTCGTTTCCCGACGTGTGCAAGCAGACGAGCGGGATCAAAGACGACGTGGCTCTTTTGAAACACCACCTGAGCCTTCTCCAGAAATGGGTACAGCTCTCATTTGCACATTATTACAGTGGTTGGATATTGCGTTACCTGAAGTAATATGTTAAACTTTGTTGACATTTCATTTGTCCATATCAGTCATTATTGCAATGCACACATTGGGGCAACTGAGATTCTTGCGTGTGCATTGACGTTTGCGTATCTGTACAGTGGCGTGCGGCAGCAGCCTCTCCTGGGCTCGAGGGACGCAGACGTTTGTGCGATCAGCTCTTCCAGGGCGGAGAGGACGAGTTTGGTGTCATGGAGGCGCTCAAGCTCCTGATGCTAACCTGCGCCGTGGAATTGCACGACATCATGCAGAGGGGCAGAGACGTGCCAATCTTCTGCTGGCTGCTGTTCTCCCGCTACACCTCCTCGTGCCCGCGCACGTTCCTGGCCAACCACCTGAGCCGGGTTGGCTTCAGTGGAGGCATGGGGCAGGTGAGAAGGCTCAGGGAGACTTTTGATGTGCTTGTTGTTGTCGCTGACCCATTGACTGCCAAATAAGAAGGTGTATCAAAGTCTGTTGTGGTAGCCTACTACTAATGGCTGTTGTACTCATTTCTGTGTTATAGGTGGAGATGTGTCTCCTGGGTTACACACTGCACCACACCATCAAGGTGTACCGCCTCTACATGGCCAATATGAAGGAATTCATTGTCACTCATTACCCAGACAATCACATTCAGGACTGGCCCTCTGTCTGCCTGGTAACCGAGGATGGCCGCCATTATGACGTGGCTGTTGGCGACCCCGTCTGTCTTCGGGAGGACTTTTCTGGTGGACCTCACTGATTGGCCAACCAGCAATTTTGTTGCAGTTTGATTGTTGACCCAAGTGACCAAGGTCCAATCATGGCCAATTCAGGATTCACTATTTTACACCACCCGTGTTAATTCGACACATTATTAAAATACATTTTCTCAGCATCATATTAACGGCTGTGTTGTGGTTTCTCGGTCTGGAAGATTTCCTTTGGAAGGTTTAGACATCTTATCTTTTAAGAGATAAGGCAATAAGATGAAGCAATCAGACTGCTTTGGATTTGAATCCATATGAATGACACTGACTTTTCTAAAATTAACCAGCTTTGTCACAGTGATGGTTATGGTTGTTTAGTGATGTCAAAGGAACATGTTTAGCTACTCTGAAGCCCACCGTGAGAACTCACATGTTTAGCTACGACCAAGCAACCTGTGGAATACTGAGAAACTTTCATTTTGTCAACAACACTATAAGACAAGATTTCTGAACTGAAACAACACACAAAGTTGCTCATAGCAAAATCAGAACAAAAAATGTCCAATTGATTATAAACTGTGATACTGGCTATAAGGCATCTGTTAGAGCAATATCTGCATCTGTCCAAGTCCCTTTGGAAGAATACACGTGTGAGGCAATTGAATAGAATAATTATACTTTATTGATTTGATAAAATGGTACAGTAACTGTCAAAGTGAAATGTATTGTGTGCACATACAGAGAGCCACATACTCATTAGATCCTCGGTCATTAAATAGCAACATCTCCATCTGGATGCTGGAGGTGGAACCACTGGCATGTTTGATAGAGAACTCCGAAGTCCATCTTCAAAGAAAGCTACCAACTTTGCCTGCAAAGCGGTGTTAAATAGGCTAATGCTGGGAGATGGGAAGTGGTTCCTTTGGAGAGACAGGGTTTCCAGCAGCCTATTGAAGAGATGCTGAATGAAGTCAATGCTTGTGATAATACCCTCATTAGATGAACGAATAAACAAATAAATTAATAATAATAATAATAATAATAATAGGCTAATAATAATATCAATAAAAATACCCTGCTAATTCCCACAAGTAAAAAAATATGCTACACATGCCAAATGAGCACATTAGAATATGTGGCGTACTGTAATTGCGCCGCGCTTCCGAAGTGCTAGCCTTGTGTGATAGATTTGACGGCCGTTTTTGTCGAGTAATTCGTTATAGTACACCTTGATTATCGATATGCAGCAGTGAACACATGTACATGAAGTAGTTATTGATGACAGAAGACAGACATTCAAGACAATCTGAGAAATAGGCCACTTCTAATGGCGCAGATTGGACATGCTTCTCGCGTACAGGTTTGACCTCACGTCATAGATCGGTAGCCTTTATGACGTCGGTACTCGTAAAGATTTTGGGATATTATGCATCCGAGCATTACCATTTACTCTGAAACCCAGTAGGCTGCAAGCGTCTAACACTGCTCGGCCTCTAGTCGTTGGAAAAATCAACTACTGAAATTTACCGGTGACATCCTGAATAAGTAAGTTATAAACGTAGGTCTTACATTGTATTCGTTCGTATGAATCGAGCATAACTTGTTTCTATTGTTTTGACCAGCCTGTAACTGCACAAAAAGGGAGACCTGGTGTATAGCCACGCAAATTTAACTAACGAAGATACTCTCTGTAGGCCTACAACTCATCCGTTCTGTCATTCTAAAATTCGGTCAAAAATACTTTGCATAATGTCAGGGTAAATGTGCTATGTGCTTACAGGCCTATAATGCGCAACTGACATTTTCTTTCTTTTGACTTGTTAACAGTTAGCACTTCTTCATTCACAACACTGGATATTGTCGTTTGTTTTCAGTCAATTCTTGGAGGGAAAGAGTTGAGAGTTAAAATTCAGATTATGAACTCAGATTTTTTTTTTATTGATTTATTTAATTAATTATTTTATTAACACAGATCCACATTGTGGATGCCATAAGGGCGTCACCCCCTGCCTGAGCACCTGAGCTGAGCCCCCAGCCAGGTCCCAGGACAATGGGAAACACAGTTAGCTGCTGCTTCCGTGCCAATCCTGGCGACCGCCAGGAGGAGGAGCAGCGGCGGCTGCAAGATGAGGGCATCAAGCGAAAAGTGGCACCAGGTAAGGCAGCAGATTCTGTGGGAGACAGCATTCTCCCACATCAAAAAGAGGTAGCTGCAGGACTGGTGTCAGAGGGTTTGGCAGATACCGCCAAGAGTGTGGCCTCTGAATATGCTGATGAGGTGACTGAACTCAGAGAGCCTCCTGCATCAGCAGTTGTCACCAATCTGCACGTGAATGCACCTGCTGCTGTGGACAACAGCATGCAAGAGGTGGCTGCAGGGCTGGTGTCGCAAGAGTTGGCAGAGGCCACTGAGCTTGTGAATGCACCTGCTGCTGTGGACAACAGCATGCAAGAGGTGGCTGCAGGGCTGGTGTCGCAAGTGTTGGCAGAGGCCACTGAGCTTGTGGCAGTATTTAATGCCACCCTTCCAGTGGACCATCTATTTGGGGAGGCTTCCTCGAAGATGGTAAATACCAGTCTGACTGAGAGTGTGCAAGCTCTCAAGGACGTTAACCTTAGAGAGGAGCGCTGCGATGGTGACAACAGGGACAGCGCCCTCCCCTGTGTTCCAGCTGAAAAAGCTGCACGGCCTGAGATTAGGTAAGCGGCACCTGTTGACTGCTGATGACACCAATAGATGGTATCAAAACACAAGTGGAATTTTGAAAAAGGTCTTTAATTCCACAGATCATCCCAAGAGGACCCTGCCACCATTACACCGGCTGCAAAGCCGGAGGACCGGCTGGTTCAGAATCCCTCGGCTGAGGGGGTGGTGAGTATTGCTCCAAAGGGGCTTCCTCAGGTAAGTAGTGACATTGATGCCCATCTGGACAGGTGTGGACATCAGCCACTGTTTGAGTCATCCAAAGCCCTGGATGGGGAACGGGATGCGTCTCTGCACGGCAGTGAGGATGAGCGGCTGCTCACCTCCGCCATGCTTGGCACGGGTTTGCCCGTCATGAATGCTAAGCTTGCTGAGGCTATCTCGCTGCACAGGAGTGATAGTGGTCACTCGTTCAGCATGGAGGGACAGCATCGCCACAGTGGCCTTCACCTCAAATCTGTGCCCACTGATGCTTCTGCAAGGTGAGTCCGGCAAAGTTTGATCGCCTCAGTTCCATAACAGAACTTCTGTTGCATATAATACATTGGTTGTTTTTTTAATGCATTTCATTCCTTAATCTCAACATTCATTTGTTGTCTATTTATGTATAGAGGCTCTGCTGCAGCCTCTACCGCCCGAGACATGGTGTTTGGCCCGAGCACCAAGTCTAAGAGTGTACCCCTTCCAAAGTTGCTCGCTGAACTTGCGGCACTTCAGAGGGTTGTTGTGAGCTCAAATAGCTCCGCTCACAGAGGGCTGGCTGGGAATCTCCAGGATGAGAGACCTGGAAGTGCTGGCAGGTGGAGCCCGGTGTCAGATGGGAGTGAGGCCTGGCTTACTTGGTATGTCAGTTGCATAACCATTTACCATAGCAAATGAATGAGATGGTGTTGGATCAAGACATTTAACCTAGAGCATCCAACCTCTCTCCCTGCAGTGACGAAGACCTCTACTACAGCGAGGACGAGATTGAGGAGGAGCTGGCGAGGCAAAGTCCCATGGAGATGCCTGGTGATTAACTCTAAATGATTGCTGTATTCTTTCATGGCATGCACACTGTACGTGTAAAAGTCTCCTTATACTGCTTTCAATCCGGTTCCAGAACAGGACCGATGCAGCTTTGGGCCGCCCGTTGCCATTTTAACTCACTGCGAGAAGGAATGGAAAGGGCAGACCACCGAAAGCATGGTCATTAGAAAAGTATGTTGTACATATTGTATGTGTATTTTCTCTCTTCACAAGTTGAAGCCTGCCACTAATCTTTTTTCATTCTATCCCTCTGTGCGCACTTTCCTCCAGGGCTACGCTGAGCTCTCCCGGGACTTTGGATTCTTCCGCCGGGGAAGGGAAGACAACTACTGTGCCCTGCGAGCCTCCCTGTACCAAACGCTGGTGAGCTCTGCCCAGCTTCCCGACTGGCTGCAGCGGGAGAGTTTCTTATTGGTATGCCCATCTTCTCTACCCTTGGGATTACTACAGTAGCTGACTGAACCTACTAGATAACAAAGTCTTATTCAGAATGGCCTGTCTTCCGTCCGATACAGAATGGCTTGTCTCCAAAGAAACGAAAGAAATAAAAAATGTGATTCACTGTTAAACACATGAATTTGTTTCTATTACAGTGGAGCAATATTTGATCGGGCCCTTTCACACATCAAACATTTCACTTGAATTTTCCCATTTTCCTAGATCCCTGAAAAGCTTCAGTCTCGCTACGGTCTGATTGAAGGCTGGTCGTTTCCCGACGTGTGCAAGCAGACGAGCGGGATCAAAGACGACGTGGATCTTTTGAAACACCACCTGAGCCTTCTCCAGAAATGGGTACAGCTCTCATTTGCACGTTATTACAGTGGTTGGATATTGCGTTATACCTGAAGTAATATGTTAAACTTTGTTGACATTTCATTTGTCCATATCAGTCATTATTGCAATGCACACATTGGGGCAACTGAGATTCTTGCGTGTGCATTGACGTTTGCGTATCTGTACAGTGGCGTGCGGCAGCAGCCTCTCCTGGGCTCGAGGGACGCAGACGTTTGTGCGATCAGCTCTTCCAGGGCGGAGAGGACGAGTTTGGTGTCATGGAGGCGCTCAAGCTCCTGATGCTAACCTGCGCCGTGGAATTGCACGACATCATGCAGAGGGGCAGAGACGTGCCAATCTTCTGCTGGCTGCTGTTCTCCCGCTACACCTCCTCGTGCCCGCGCACGTTCCTGGCCAACCACCTGAGCCGGGTTGGCTTCAGTGGAGGCATGGGGCAGGTGAGAAGGCTCAGGGAGACTTTTGATGTGCTTGTTGTTGTCGCTGACCCATTGACTGCCAAATAAGAAGGTGTATCAAAGTCTGTTGTGGTAGCCTACTACTAATGGCTGTTATACTCATTTCTGTGTTATAGGTGGAGATGTGTCTTCTGGGTTACACACTGCACCACACCATCAAGGTGTACCGCCTCTACATGGCCAATATGAAGGAATTCATTGTCACTCATTACCCGGACAATCACATTCAGGACTGGCCCTCTGTCTGCCTGGTAACCGAGGATGGCCGCCATTATGACGTGGCTGTTGGCGACCCCGTCTGTCTTCGGGAGGACTTTTCTGGTGGACCTCACTGATTGGCCAACCAGCAATTTTGTTGCAGTTTGATTGTTGACCCAAGTGACCAAGGTCCAATCATGGCCAATTCAGGATTCACTATTTTACACCACCCGTGTTAATTCGACACATTATTAAAATACATTTTCTCAGCATCATATTAACGGCTGTGTTGTGGTTTCTCGGTCTGGAAGATTTCCTTTGGAAGGTTTAGACATCTTATCTTTTAAGAGATAAGGCAATAAGATGAAGCAATCAGACTGCTTTGGATTTGAATCCATATGAATGACACTGACTTTTCTCAAATTAACCAGCTTTGTCACAGTGATGGTTATGGTTATTTAGTGATGTCAAAGGAACATGTTTAGCTACTCTGAAGCCCACCGTGAGAACCCACATGTTTAGCTACTACCAAGCAACCTGTGGAATACTGAGAAACTTACATTTTGTCAACAACATTATAAGACAAGATTTCTGAACTGAAACAACACACAAAGTTTCTCATAGCAAAATCAGAACAAAACATTTCAAATTGATTATAAACTTTGATAGTGGCTATAAAGCATCTGTTAGAGCAATATCTGTATCTGTCCAAGTCCCTTTGGAAGAATACACGTGTGAGGCAATTGAATAGAATAATTATACTTTATTGATTTGATAAAATGGTACAGTAACTGTCAAAGTGAAATGTATTGTGTGCACATACAGAGAGCCACATACTCATGAGATCCTCGGTCATTAAATAGCAACATCTCCATCTGGATGCTGGAGGTGGAACCACTGGCATGTTTGATAGAGACCTCCGAAGTTCATCTATAAAGAAAGCTACAAGCTTTGCCTGTAAAGCGGATTTAAATAGGCTAATGATGGGAGATCGGAAGTGTGGAGAGACAGGGTTTCCAGCAGCCTATTGAGGAGATGCTGAATGAAGTCAATGATCATGATAATACCCTCATTAGATTAACGAGTAAATAGCTAAATTAGTATTAATAGTAATAATAAAAATGATAATAATAATAATAAGACCCTGCAAATTCCCACAAGTAAAACAAATATGCTAGAAGCGGCCGTTTTTATCAAGAAATTCGTTATAGCATTGGCGGTTTACAGATTGGTGGGCCAGTGCCCCTGTAAAATTGCTTTTGGCCCCTGTTATTGCCCCTGCACCGATCAGCCAACAATTAAATTACGCAAATTCTGTCTAGACGGACACTCTAAATTGTGTTTCCAGAGACATTAGCCCTGTCTTGCCAAGCTGCATAACTTTGTACGTGTGTGCACACGGCACACAGACAATTAGTACACCACTAGATGTCACTCAGCCACCATCAGTGCTTGTAAATCTCCATTTCAGGAAAGGGTTGGCTGCTTAGGCTGTGACTTTACTGCTTGCCCACACAGGTTCATTTATATATTTATTTTATTATTTATTTATTTATTTATTTATGGGTTGTTTTCACACCCAAAACTCCTAAACCCTTAACTTTCATTTGGGGTGGATCTGAACTCAAGATTACTAGCCTGGCTACCACCTGCTGAAATACTTAATTGACTTCTTTACGAGGTATGTGGAAAGGAGAAAGACTGTTTTCATCTGCCTATTTTTATCCAGCACGAAGATGGAAAGAAAACTGACAGACCAACCGATGTAAAAATCAGTAAGCTGTTGATAAATGTAAGATCGTCTCTACTCTACAAAGGCTCTCTCTCTACAGTTCAGATTGCTTAAGGTCTACTGAAGTTCCTCAGTCCATGATCAAGATGATACCAGACGTGTGATTCAGAGGTTTTGCGCAATGTTGAAGTTTCTGCCTCTGTCACCTTGTCTTGACCTGATTGTCTGCTTTTCTGCAAAATTTACACCAATAATCTGGTGATATAGTGATAGTGATATAGTTACTTTATATGACCCATAGGATTTGCTGTTTTTAAGGCTGATTATGTTTTGGGGTTGATCAGCTTTTCTCAAGGTTCACTGGAGTTTCTGAAAAACTCTTTTCTCTCTATACAGTATGATCACAATAACATCAGAATTGTGTGCGTCGGTCAGAGGTGTTGTGCAATGTTGACCTTCCTGCCTCTGTCACGTTTGTCATGTATTCAGCCTCGACCTCATCGTTTGCTTGCACGCAACGGTAACTTCCGCACAGAGGGGACGTGATCCAAAGGTGTCTCACTAGACATTGACTCTGACTGTCCAAACACTGAAAGTCCACGGTCTTCCCAGTGGAGGCCAGCTGTTTGAGCTGGATCATAACATTGTCCACAAAATGGCTGGTGAAGATGGACATCTCTTCTTCTCTTACTCTGGCAGCCCTGAGCCTCCAGCTCAGCAGACTTGTTAGCTTCACAAATGTCTGACTTGTGCAAGGGATAAGGAAGCCTGATCAGGAACATAGGCAATTTACAAGTTGCGAAACCGTGGGTGAATCCTAACTTACTTGTAGTACATACTTCTTAACTTACTTGTAGTACATAGTTCTCCACTTTGGAAGTCCCACCTGTCCCCTGTCACCCCAGCAAAATGCTAATGACGTTAAAACATGGATACAAGGAGGTTTATTTGTCACATACATAGAAACACTATCGTAAATCATGATCAAATTTTGTTTGGTGAGCAAATGTAAAGATAAAGTGAAACATAAAAAACATGAAGTACAGTGTGTCTAGCCCACAGTCCATGTGCAGGTGTGTAATAAGTGTAAGTGCAGCTTATTTAGTCTTGTGCTTGTTCAGGATATGGGTGGCTTAAGGAAGGAAGCTCCTCCTCAGTCTCTCTGTTCTGGTCTTGTAACAGAGACGTTTGTCTGACCTCAGTGTTTTGAAAAGTCCATGGTCAGGATGTGAGGAGTCCTTTACAATACTGTGGGCCTTGGTATGTACTCTTGACGATCTATGGTTCCATGTTACATTTCCCTCCAGGTCCCCTACATCTATATGCTGATCTTTGTTTGTGTGCTGCTGTTTTGTTTAAAGTGCATGATCTCTATCGTCAATAAAGAAAATAATCCTATATTTCTTTTAAAAAAGCACAACAAATAAATACACCTTCCCTCCTATTCATCTCACCCCACCTGCCATGTCATAGCCCATATGTCTTGTCATGTCTCATTCCCCCCACACCTGCCTGCCCCACACTTTGAGAACCATAGGATAGGCTATCCTAAGAGGCCAGTTCAGTGGCAGGCCTATGGTAATGTGGCGCCCCTAAGTAGGTGACCACAGGTTTGTTTTATATTTGTTTATTTACTGTATTTATATTTACCTTATTCACTTAGAACGGCACTATGCCTAGTAGGACTTTTATTTTTATTCTATCGAACTTTCAATGAGTGATGCAGACTGACGTTCCATCTGGGGTTGTTTTGAGTGGTGGACCCCCGCGGTCACTTCAGAAGCAACTTCGTGACTAAACACTAACATCGGTGTCTGTCTGCTCCTCATTCCCTTTCTCCTGTCTTACAGGTTAGTGCCGGGTAAACTGTCCTTCTTTGTTGCTGATTGTCAGCTCTGTATTGATGTTTGTCTGACAACCTATTTTTTATGTAAATTGAAACGTCATAACTTTAGTTTTACATTTAAATGTATGAGATCGCTAGCTGAGGTAAACTTTCAGTTGCCGTCTCGCGAGCTAGCTCTGGCGGCAAAGAGAAGTAGCCTACTAGACGTTAGCCGCCGTCTTTTAGCTAACTGGCTCATAGGAATAGTATTGAGTCATGTATTTGACAGTTAGCCTTGCATAGTAAGTTAGCACACTCGGTTTTTCAAGGTTGTTATCTTACGATGTTTAACGAGCACATTTAAAGCTGACACACACTGGTTTTTATATATTACGATAATCGAGTTCATTGAGTATTTGTGTTATGAGACACGGGATAATAAACGAGAGTATAACATTTTGACAAAGGTTTAAAGATACGGTTATATGAGTGAATACACGGTTTTAAAGAAACAGCAATTTTGTTAATGTTAAAGATGCACTGATTTGAACATATAAGCTACAGTTTAATGATTATAGATATTGATAACTTGATTTAATGATTTATTCGAATTACATGAATGTTTAATATAGTCATGAATACTGGAGTGAATGATATTTGATTTGAATGTGAGTGGGTTACATGTAGCCTAGTATTTAGCACTGAGTGCCTTAATGATAAACTGTTTTGTCTGTGTTTAGCCTATGTTCAGTATGGAGAGTGTCATAGTGGTCTGCCAGACAGTTTTCATTTAAAGTAATGGTATAGCCATTTAATATTGCACAATTCAAGCAAAGTAGCCTTTTATTCATTGATGTAAACATGATTAGTATTGTAACAGTAATTTAACTTGTGGTATTTTATCAGTATTGATATGGATGTTAGTTATGGGTCAATGTAATGTACTGTATGAATGGAATTGTATTTGTATTGACATGTCACACCATAATACGCTTATATATGGACTTTAAGAGTCATTGAGGATTCAAAGTATATTTTATTGATTGATTGTTATTTAATAAAGCAGAAGCAACTTCGTGACTAAACACTAACATCGGTGTCTGTCTGCTCCTCATTCCCTTTCTCCTGTCTTACAGGAATATTTATTATTTGTTGCCACGGTCCTGACCGGGACTTGTAACAAATTCTTGGGGGCTCGTCCGGGATTGGCGCCACCTGCTGGAGGATGCCAGTCCAGTGATCCATGAACCTGTGGACCAGACGGTGACGTACCATCAGTGCCAAGAGGGACCTGACGAATCCAGGGCGTCTGACTGCTGCCAGAGCGAGGGAGTTCGAGGGCCGAGGGCATCTGACGGGTTACCATGGCGAACAGCGAGACGAAGGAGTTGGTGTGGACCATCAAGAAGGGACTATTCCAGCTCTCATCTGATGAACTGTACCAGCTTGCGACCAGTATTTCACCACCGCTTGACCAGGATTCAGCTAAGTTGCACCAACATGATGATGAGGGTTGCATTGAGTATTTGTGCTCTTATATGGACAGTGCTTTGTTGGATCTTGAGGATGAGGGCATGTCTCAGCTGCTCTTGCTAAGAGACAGGGTGAATGATTTGCTGAGTAAGAATGGGTGTCATACTGAGGGTGGTGGGGATGTTAATGTTTGTCTTGAGAATGCTGTGTCTCTTATACCATCCAGTGTTCACCAGCACACACCGACTTCAGACACAGAGTCACTTTTATCACCCAGTTTCCACCACACTCATGCAAACAACATCAGCCACGCACACACTTCAAACACCAACACCGTTTATGAGACAAGTACACTTCAGTCTCAGATAGATAAGCTAGTCTCCATGCACAACGAGCTCAAGCTAAAGCAGCGTAGTGCTCAACCCACAACCTACATGGCCAGCTCACAACCCACTGCCCCTGACTGTCACCAGTCTTGCAGTCCACGTGACCTCACAGCACACTCATACACTCCTCATGCCACTAACACCACTGAAAGCATGATAGCTCTTAGAGATCTCCCCCTCCTACACAGAAAAGAGTTCAAGATCCATGGTGGTCAGATTGGCGATAATACGTCAGACATCAGCTACAACAACATCAGCAAACAGATCGATGGAGGGCTGAAAGATAACCACACTGAGGGCGAAATCACCAGAGCAGTGCTGCGGATCATCAAGCCTGGCAACTTTAAAGAGATGCTTGCTAGCAAAGAGGACATGACGGTAGGTGAACTCAAGAGCTTTCTTCAGTCACATCTCGGGGAGAAAAGTAGCACTGAGCTCTTCCAGGAACTCATGACTGCGAAACAGCATGAACAGGAAACTCCGCAACAATTCCTATATAGAATGATGGGCCTGAAGCAGAGTGTCATGTTCACGTCTAGACAGTGTGGCGTAGATATCAGGTACGAGGCACAGACAGCACAGAACGTGTTCCTCCACACTGTTTACCAGGGCTTGAATGAAAAGCATGATGATGTCCGGCGGGAGTTAAGACCCCTTCTCTCAGATCTTGCAGTCACTGATGAGGCACTCCTTAGGCAGGTGACCAAGACAACCAACGAGGAGAGCGAGAGAAAGCGACGCCTGGGGCGCAGCACTCGCCCAAAGCCAGCTCATGCCCATAGTGGAGAAGCCAACATCACTGAGGTGAGCAGAGGCAAGACCAGCACTGACATAAGCGCCAAAGATGAGCTCATTCATCAGTTGAGTGCTCAAGTTCAGGCCCTGACTCAGGTGGTGAGCTCCCTCCAGTCCAATGCCACCCCCTCAGTGAAGTCAACAAGCCCTGAGCCTCGATCCCACTGTAACTGCCAATGCTCCAACAAGCAAAACAGGCTGATAAGGAGAGAGAGAGTCCGTGGCTGCCCCAGCTGCATCTCAGGAGGCCGGACTGACTGCAACCACTGCTTCGTCTGTGGGGAAGAGGGACACCGTGCTGTGGGATGCCTGAAAAGGACCAAGCCAGCGGGAAACGCGCCCCGGTCATGGCAAAGGGACAACCTGTGACCGGCAGCAGTATCCAGTCCCACCACGATACTCGCCTACCAGCTCAGACCGTCAACAGCCTCACTGTCCCTCCTCAGTGTTTACATGGTGCAGAGTCAACATCACAGAGAGTGGCCAAGCTCATTGGAGAGAAATGCACACTGAAATGCCATCTAAGTGGATACACAGTCACTGTTCTTCTGGACTCCGGCGCTCAGGTCAGCATCATCGACCGTTCCTGGAAACAGAAGTTCCTACCTGAACAGCAAGTACGTCCTCTCAGTGAGCTGATGGGAGACAGGGAACTTGATCTCACAGCTGCCAATGGAGAGCCAATACCATACGATGGATGGGTTGAACTTACCTTCAATTTACCTGGCAATGAAGATCCAAGCCTCGCCATCCGAGTGCCCTTCCTGGTCAGCCGTGTGAGCCTTGCACGACCAATACTGGGCTTCAATGTCATCCAAGAGCTCATCCTCGGTCGTGAAGGTGGAGTTGAGGTTGTCGCCGTCATCGCTCAGCTGCTGAGAAATGCCATGGAGGTGGGAGAAGAGCAAGCAGAGGCCATTGTGACTGTTGTGCAGACCCGAGAGCATGTACATGGTAATGCACTGGTGAGGGTTGGTCGGCGTGACTTTGTCGTCCATCCAGGCCGTGTTGCCCGTGTCAGATGTAGGGTGCCTGTCGACTTCTCTTCACCTGTGGCACTGTTTGAGGTCAACCACTCTGACTCAAGACTTGAGCAGCTAGACCTGGGTGACGGCCTGGTTGAAGTCCACCACACCAGCCACCCATATGTCGACATCCCTGTGTGCAATCACACCCAGCACAGCATCTCGCTGAGCCGCTTCACAGTGCTTGGCAGCATCCAGTCAATCTGCAAGGTGGTGGAGACAGACCAGACCAACAACATCCAGGTCAATAGTGTCAACTCACCTGTCTCTGTTCCTGCTCCTGTGGAGGTTGTTAACAGCCATGGAGAGCCCACGTCCCAGCTGTGGCATCCTCCTGTGGAGATAAGTCATCTGACTGAAGAACAACAAGTCAAAGTAAGAGAAATGCTCTATGAGGAGTCCAATGCCTTTGCACGGGATGACGGTGACATCGGCTGCATCCCAAGCCTCCAAATGAGCATAAATCTGAAAGACGACATCCCAGTCCAAAGATCCTATGCAGCTGTTCCCAAACCCCTCTACCAAGAAGTAAAAGAGTACATCCAAGACTTGCTTGCGAAGAAGTGGATCGTCAAATCAAAGTCCCCATACTCTGCTCCTGTCGTCTGTGTCCGCAAGAAAGATGGAACCTTGAGGCTGTGCATTGACTACAGGCTGTTGAACCAAAAGACCGTTCCAGACAGACATCCTCTTCCGCGCATTCAAGATCTGATTAACACGCTTGGCGGATACAGCTGGTTCTCCCTCTTGGACCAGGGGAAAGCCTACCATCAAGGTTTCATTGCAGAGGGGTCACGGCACATGACTGCGTTCATCACTCCATGGGGCTTGTATGAATGGGTGCGTATCCCATTTGGGCTTTCTAACGCCCCGGCTGCATTTCAGAGGAGCATGGAGGAAATGCTCAGCTCTCTGCGCGATGAGTGTTGTATCCCTTACCTTGATGACGTCCTCTGTTATGCCAAGACATTTGAAAATCACGTCCAGGTACTGAGACACATCCTTCAGGCCCTGCAACGCCATGGTGTCAAGCTCAGGGCAGCGAAGTGTGAGCTCTTCCAGAGAGAGGTTCGCTACGTTGGAAGGCTGGTGTCTGCAGAGGGAGTCCGAATAGACCCCAAGGATCTGGAGGCCGTCCAGGCACTGAGAAGCAAGACCCCCAGCACTGTTGGTGAAGTCCGTAAGCTGCTGGGATTCCTCAGTTACTACCGGACGTACATCCAGGATTTTTCCAGAGTTGCAAAACCGATGTATGAGCTGTTGCAAGCCTCACACTCTGTTCCTGTCGTGCCTCAGCCCAAGACAAAGAAGGGGAAAGGAGCACAGCTGCCATCCAGGACACCAGTGCAATGGAGAGCAGAGCACCAGAGAGCATTGGATCAGCTGATAGACATCCTGTTGAACCCACCAGTGCTTGCCTACCCCGACTTTGAGCTCCCTTATGTGTTGCACACAGATGCCTCAGAGCAAGGACTTGGTGCCGTGCTATACCAGCGTCAGGGAGGGAAGCTCAGAGTCATCGCCTATGGGTCCAGGACTCTGACGCCAGCTGAGCGCAATTACCACCTCCACTCAGGCAAGCTCGAGTTTTTAGCGCTAAAATGGGCCATAAGTGAAAAGTTCAGAGACTACCTTTACTATGCATCCCACTTCACTGTCTACACGGACAACAACCCGTTGACCTATGTGTTGAGCACAGCTAAGTTGAACGCTGTTGGTCACAGGTGGGTGGGTGAGCTTGCTGACTTTCAGTTTGACGTGAGGTACCGGCCAGGAAAAGTGAACATTGACGCGGACACCTTGTCAAGGCTGCCTGTGGACATTGACAGCTATGTTCACTCCTGTACAGAAGAGTTGTCCAGAGACATCGTTCTGGCAACATGGGATGGCAGTAGAGCTGCGAGGCAAAAGGATGTGGCTTATGTTGCTGCCCTCAACCTCTCACAAGGTCCACCTTCACAACCACCTGGCCTGCTCCCAATCATCGGTCATGATGAACTCATGAAAAACCAGAGAGATGATCCTGCCATCAGTCAAATCATCAGACTGAAAGAGGCTGGCGCCACACTTACCAGTGATGTGCGACAACAAGTAAGTGGCCTTGCCAAGCGATTTCTGCATGAGTGGGAGAAGCTTCACTTTAAAGATGGTCTGCTGTATAGGAACACAAGTCAGAGAAGCCAACTTGTCCTGCCTGAACAGTATCGATCCATGGTCCTGAAGCACCTCCATGACGACATGGGTCACCTGGGGACTGAGAGAGTTCTAGGCCTGGTCAGAGATCGCTTTTACTGGCCCTACATGAAGCGGGATGTGGAGGCCTATGTTACCAGAAAGTGCCCCTGTATCAAACAGAAGAAGCCAGTCTCACACATCAGAGCACCAATGGGGAGCATCACCACCAACTCACCGTTAGAGCTTGTCTCCATTGACTATGTGCATCTCGAATCTAGCAAGGGAGGCTTTGAGTACATCCTGGTGGTTGTAGACCATTTCACCAGGTTTGCTCAAGCCTATGCTACCAAGAACAAGTCTGGGAAGACTGCTGCAGAGAAGATCTTTGAGGACTTCATTCCACGGTTTGGCTACCCCTGGAAACTCCATCATGACCAGGGGCGGGAGTTTGAGAACAACCTGTTCAGAACCCTGAGGCACCTGACTGGAATGGGCCATTCAAGAACCACCCCTTACCATCCTCAAGGAAATCCTGCAGAGAGGTTTAACCGCACCTTGCTCCAGATGCTCAGAACCCTGGAGGAGAAAGAAAAGGAGAGATGGAGAGAACACCTGCCACAAGTCATCCACGCATACAATTGCACCAGGCATGAGGCAACCGGGTTCTCCCCCTTCTTCCTGATGTATGGCCGTCACCCACGTCTGCCCGTGGACATGATCTTTGGCCTGATGGCTGACGATGAAGCTGATTCTCCCAGAGGCTATGCGGAAAAATGGGCCTCTAGGATGAAGGAGGCGTACAGACTTGCCTCAGAGAACAGTCAACAGTCAAGCTCCAGGGGAAAGAAGTATTATGACCGTCACTTGAAGGGTGTCATACTTGAACCAGGTGACCGTGTGCTGGTGCGTAATATGAGAGACAGAGAGGGCCCAGGCAAGCTGAAATCGTACTGGGAACAGACCGTGTATGTCGTCAAAGAGAGAATTGCAGAGGGTCCTGTCTACAAAGTGGCCCCGGAAACAGGTGGAGGACGAGTACGCACTCTACACCGCAACTTGCTCCATTTGGTCAACGACTTACCTGTGGACCCACCCGAGCAATCTCAGCAGCCACCCCCTGAAAGACAAAGAGCCTCCTTGAGACACTTACCTGGTTCACCCATACAACAGCCGCAGCGCAATGCAAGGAATGGTCAGTTCTGTCAATCAGAGAGGCAGAGGGACTGGAACCCCAGCAGTGACTCCTCTGATGATGACGATGAGCCACGATACTGGTTGAGGATACCAACTCGAACAGAGCCTGGGAACAGCCAAGTCCAGCCAACCTGTGAGCTTCAGAGAAATCCCAGTCAGGCGGTGTCCCCGGAGCGATCTGACAGCCGATGGCCTGAGCCTGAAAGGGAGGACCGGTGGAGTGAGCGTTTCGCTGCAAGGAGGGAGAGCATGCCTGCGGTGGACAGTAGAGGCACTGAGCACAGACCACATGAGGAGGACTTCTTGCCTGCTGACCCAATGCCTGCAGCCTGGGAACCGGAAGATGTGCAGGATGGACCAGTAATCCCGCAAGCCATCAGTGAGCAGCCTCATTATGAGCCTAGTCCACCTCAAGTCCGAAGGTCCACACGGGAAAGAAGGCCTACTCAGACCCTGATGTACCATTCCTTAGGCCAGCCCTCTTACCAAGCCTCAGCCAACTGCAACACAGTAGGCGCCTTTGGTCCACCACCAGTGCCACCATGGGAAGTGCAGCCATACCCTCTGACCTTACACACACCATTCCTGACATTAGCATACCCCACACCTTACCCAATCCTAGCTTACCCTCCAACCATGCCCTACACCCCACCAATGTTAGGGTACTAAATGGTCCACACCCATGCACACACACACATAATACACACACACACGCACACTAACGTATCTACTTACCTGCATACTTGCCTCGGGTACTGGTACACACACACACACACTCCCACACACACACTAGCATACTTACCTGCATACTTGCCTCGGGTACTGGTACACACACACACACACACTCCCACACACACACTAGCATACTTACCTGCATACTTACCCTGGGTACTGATACACACACAATCTCTCTCACACACACACACTAACATACTTACCTGCATACTTACCTTGAGTCACACACCTGTTTCTTTGAGTGAGTCTTAGAGTGTCGGGAGCCACTTTTGTTGTTGGGAAGTGTGTGGCGCCCCTAAGTAGGTGACCACAGGTTTGTTTTATATTTGTTTATTTACTGTATTTATATTTACCTTATTCACTTAGAACGGCACTATGCCTAGTAGGACTTTTATTTTTATTCTATCGAACTTTCAATGAGTGATGCAGACTGACGTTCCATCTGGGGTTGTTTTGAGTGGTGGACCCCCGCGGTCACTTCAGAAGCAACTTCGTGACTAAACACTAACATCGGTGTCTGTCTGCTCCTCATTCCCTTTCTCCTGTCTTACAGGTTAGTGCCGGGTAAACTGTCCTTCTTTGTTGCTGATTGTCAGCTCTGTATTGATGTTTGTCTGACAACCTATTTTTTATGTAAATTGAAACGTCATAACTTTAGTTTTACATTTAAATGTATGAGATCGCTAGCTGAGGTAAACTTTCAGTTGCCGTCTCGCGAGCTAGCTCTGGCGGCAAAGAGAAGTAGCCTACTAGACGTTAGCCGCCGTCTTTTAGCTAACTGGCTCATAGGAATAGTATTGAGTCATGTATTTGACAGTTAGCCTTGCATAGTAAGTTAGCACACTCGGTTTTTCAAGGTTGTTATCTTACGATGTTTAACGAGCACATTTAAAGCTGACACACACTGGTTTTTATATATTACGATAATCGAGTTCATTGAGTATTTGTGTTATGAGACACGGGATAATAAACGAGAGTATAACATTTTGACAAAGGTTTAAAGATACGGTTATATGAGTGAATACACGGTTTTAAAGAAACAGCAATTTTGTTAATGTTAAAGATGCACTGATTTGAACATATAAGCTACAGTTTAATGATTATAGATATTGATAACTTGATTTAATGATTTATTCGAATTACATGAATGTTTAATATAGTCATGAATACTGGAGTGAATGATATTTGATTTGAATGTGAGTGGGTTACATGTAGCCTAGTATTTAGCACTGAGTGCCTTAATGATAAACTGTTTTGTCTGTGTTTAGCCTATGTTCAGTATGGAGAGTGTCATAGTGGTCTGCCAGACAGTTTTCATTTAAAGTAATGGTATAGCCATTTAATATTGCACAATTCAAGCAAAGTAGCCTTTTATTCATTGATGTAAACATGATTAGTATTGTAACAGTAATTTAACTTGTGGTATTTTATCAGTATTGATATGGATGTTAGTTATGGGTCAATGTAATGTACTGTATGAATGGAATTGTATTTGTATTGACATGTCACACCATAATACGCTTATATATGGACTTTAAGAGTCATTGAGGATTCAAAGTATATTTTATTGATTGATTGTTATTTAATAAAGCAGAAGCAACTTCGTGACTAAACACTAACATCGGTGTCTGTCTGCTCCTCATTCCCTTTCTCCTGTCTTACAGGAATATTTATTATTTGTTGCCACGGTCCTGACCGGGACTTGTAACAGTAACATAATAGAGGTGCGTTCAAATTTGTAATGCAGAGGTGTTCCTGTAGCTATTGTCCAAGGTTACATTAAAATTGCTGGACATCAATTGAACAAAATATGGACGAAAAATGAAAAGAATGATGAAAAGTGACAAATCCACAACTTGGAAACCGTTCCTCAAATCTTCCCCAAGTTTGTTCTTCCCACAGGTGGCAAAGGCGTACATGTACACTCTCTCACTGGAAAATATCCCTTGAATACACCAATAGTAGGCCTACCTCTCTGTTCTTTAGAAATGTCATTATTCGGGAATGTCTACATTTTCCCATACTGTTGTTGTCTGCATAGTTAGGTTTTGTTTTGACATTGCTTTTGCTTTCTGTTGGGTGTTGCCCTTATTTCTGTTGGGAATAAGGGCAACGCCCACTGGCTGCGAATGACTGAAGTCAAGTCAGTTATATAACATAGTTATGTAAGGGATGTACGACACTGCGTTCGGGTAGCAAAAGTTAATGCATCCAGTTTTGTAAACATTGTTCTCCTTAGACATAATGTTGTGGAGCAGCACTAAAAGCTATCTCTGAGTAATAATGTTGCATACCACTGCTCAGAGGTGGGCACAAATTGCCAACTATTTTGTACAAACTACAAATAGCCTACTACACTGGCTCATAAAATGTAACAAAATGAAATACTGTACAAACTAATGCAAGTAGCCTATTGTAAATACAAGTAATTAGTAATACACACATGATAATCATGTTAGGCCTATAGGTCTACCAACTTTTAAAAGAAACTACAAGGCACATAATTGAAAACATATCCCCAAGAGACAAGAAATACTATTTTCTGATTGGCTGGCAGACGGCTATTACTTCTGTAGGCTATACTGGGACTCCTGAAGTGGCCTAGATCTGGTCAAATAAATGAATCAGTGTCCCATATGAATGTAGCTTTGTAACAGCAGAATCAACAAAGCAAACTACTGTGGTGTAAAAACCCATGTCAACCAGTTTACTTTAAGACCAAAGGAAGCATTGGATGAAACAAAAAGTAAACTCACTCTTGAACTTTAACTCTAACTTTAATTATTACAAAAGCATGTCACCATGCAGACGACATATGAAATGTGTCTTGTGACATGCTTTTGCAATGATGAGTTAAAGCTTTGAGTGTGTTGTTTCATCCAATTCTACAAAGTGACACAGCCTGACTAAGTCTACAAGCAAGTGCAACACTGAGCAGTAGAGTGAATGTATTTTATGCAAAATATCTAACCCAATGTGAGATCTGCACTAAAACTAATCAGCGGACATCTTGGCAAACCAATCCGGGATGTCACATCAATCCACCTTACATTTTGGGTGTTGTCATGGAAACTTTGCTATCTTCAGATAACCTTATGCCCTCTCACTTTGCTGAATTTTCAAATATAGGCCTACCCGTGATGCTATGATCACAATCTCAACTAGAAAAGCACTCAGAGAGCGCAGACCTCCGCCTGTATTATTCTTTCTAGGTTGTCATACATTTGAACCTAAACCATATTCAGATCGCCACCACGTGGCCATACCATGCCATTACACCACTAAGCGAAAACATAAACGGCTCCGGAATCCTGACGGCGATACAGATCACTCCCAAAATGTAAGTGTTTCTTCCTTCGATCATTTCTGACCTTCCCTGAAAATCCATCCATTCGTTTTTGAGTTATCTTGCTAACAAACAGACAGACAAACAGACAGACAGACAGACAGACAGACGGACAAACAAACAAATAAACAAACCCCGATGAAAACATAACAGAGGTGGCCTAATAACTGTCCGCAACTGCCATATTCTTCAGATAGCAGACAGCTGAATTTAAGATAGTTAAACTAAACTATTGTGGACAAAAGTGTCTGCTAAATACAGTACCATAACCATAATCATAAATATAGCAATCAGCAAAACAAAAATAAAAACCTGAGAAAAAAAAGAGCTGACTGACAAACTGCTGGTTAATAAAAACGCTGAGTTTGGTATAAATAAATAGCTGATGGACAGACGGAACATTTCTCTGACCGCAAACACTTGTGTTCAGACAGCCCTTTTCTACAGAGAATAGGCTACCATCTCGACCTTTTCTCCTCTGTGTGTAGGTTATTCATTCTAAGGAAAGATACTTATTAAGGCAAATTTCCATAACAGGTTGGAATTAATGTCCACATCGGGGTGGTTTTGTTATCAAACGTCGGGCGCATTGTTCAAAAAGTTGGTTCTTCTGTTTCTTAATCATTCAAAGCTGTGTTTTGGGCGTAACATCATTTCAACCAATGAGAGTGACATCTGCCATTCCCTTTAACAGTGAACAGCACTTCAGTCAGCACATTGGTATGTTGCTAGTCAGCGGTGCATTTGAAGGAATCTGCTTCCATTCCACACAGGGATTCCACTAAACCTTGCTTTACTGAAACCTGTTTGTGATACATGCATTCTACATTTGCCTATAATTTCAAAACTGAAAGGCAAAGTGATACTATCATCATGCAGTGTACATTTATATTGTGTGTGTGTGTGCGTGTTTGAACAGAAACCATAAAACATGTAAATCAATATAATCAATTGTGTTATGCAACACCACCACAGTGATAAACTGTTGGTCTGTTAAGCATGGATAAGACTAAGAGTAAGATGTAAAATAGTTATAGCTAATGTGTACGCTACAGCTTCAACAAAATAGGACCTCCTACCAAGCCGTGTGGCTCATGTGAAATGTAAGACCATTCGCCCGTGGTCATACAAAGACTCCCCTCCCACGATGTGTTTACTAGTGATTGTACATGGCAGTGTAGGCCTACACTAGCAGCAGACGCTGTGACCCAAAGGGCAACTGCCTGGTAAACATGTTGCAAAAAGAATGCCTGCCATTGAGTTATCATTGGTCATCTGTGTTCTGGACATAGAGATCAGAAGAAGCCAAGTGTTTGGAGGCTAAGAAATGACTAAGAACACCATATTTAGAAAATATAACATATTTTATAACATCAAATATATAAATAAATTGACATAACTTGACAAAAATATATTAATATCTGTAATATGTACACAAGCTGTCATTAAAGAAGATATCAATGTCTCGGTCCAAAGGGAATGTCAGTGGGCCATGGCTGCTCTCATATAGGCTGGTTGTTGACTGAGAGTTACTGACGGGTGCACAGGCTGTGGTCCCATCCACTTTTCACCTGCAACATGTGACAAAGACATGATTGGAAAAATAGACATGGGAGGTTTGAATATGGCCAAAGGTGATGGATGGTACACGGGACAACATTTTGAGCAATGTTGCGGGGCAACCACATAACCAGTTCCATTTATTCTGATTGGATAACCATGGCGATTTGCCTATTGATGATTAAAGTTCTCCAGAAAATAAATTGTTGCCCAACATCACTGGCAGCTGCCAGAACCACAATAGTTGCCATGCAACACTGCTCAAAAAGTTGTCCCATGTGTCATCAGCTTACCAGCTGTGCAATAGGTGAACAGCAAATATAGATAGTGGCTTGTTACAGTTAGTTACATCATCATGTGATATGATCAACTCAAAATAAATTAAAAAAAAATTACTTAACAAATAACATAATTCAAGTGTTTTACTAACCGAGACAGTGAGCCATTAGTTCAAATCTGTCTGATCCAAAGAAGATTTTGGCCTCTCCGTTTACATGGCACACTGTGAGGGGAAATCCAAAACCCTAAGAAGGAGGGGCGGTAAAAAGACACTGTGAGCAATGGTATATCAAAAAATAATACAGATAGTAAAGTCCGTAAAGTCAAAACCGAACAAGTTTTTACTAGCACCAAAACTAAAATGAAATTCCATCCTGCAAACGCAACGTAGACTGACCCCGAGAGTGTACTGGAGTGCATGGAGAAAAAATCAATCACAAGTAAAGTTTTACGCCAGCAGAGAAATACAAATCAAAGTGAATTTAAAGGAACTAACCCCATAATCAAGGGCTTCTTGGGTAGTTGTCCACAACTTGTCCTTGACTGACTTACTCCTGGACATTTCCAGTAATTCTTGTACTTTCTTGTCAGAAAGTCCAGCATGTAGACCCGCCTATGGTGAGAAAAGTATATGCAAATCAACATATCACGCGTAAACACGCAGACATGTACACACCACAATCACACAAACATACAGTGCATCAGATAATGTGATGGGTGGGACTGTTGAAGCACAGTTCCAGGGATCTTCTTGTCTGAGACTGCACTGCACTGATGTCAGTTATTGGTGTTCAAATTAATAATTGGTTAAGCTAATAAAAAACGCAAGTTGAAGACACATACATGTAGGCCTACCTGACTAAACAGTCAAACATGTACACAACAATCACACAAACATACCGGTACTTCAGCTATGTGATGGGTCGGCTATAGTGTCTAGGTAGAAATATGGTACCTCTGCAAGTGAGGTGAGCTGGTTGATGTCTTGGCTATTACTCCAGATCCTCATCCACAGCTCCCTGGAGACCTTCTCCACCTGGGCATCACCACCTGTCTCCTTCTCAGCCGCTGCAGTCACAAAGCGCATGGCTTCCAGAGAACCTGGTAACGAATGGCAGAGAGATGTAACACTGACACATGCAGATACAGTAACTATCGCCAGAGAATAGCATGAGAGATGTATGACATAAGAACAGAATGGTGCAAATATGAAGTATCTCAATCTTAAAATCGTCTTAATCTTTTGACTACTAATAGCATTTAAATCCAATCTGAGCGTACCTTTCGCCATCAAAACGTTGACAGGCTGAGCAGGAACTCTGAGTGGAACTCCAGTGTAGGCGCCCAAGCGGAGAAGGTCTGCTGCCATGTAGTGGAATTTTCTTGGAACATCATCAGGACTCCTATTACCTATAAGTTACAATTATGAGTCTGGTGATCCATTCATATTGCACCATTTCTATACAACTTTGACAGAATCAAAGGCTGAGTAGATTTGGACAGGAAATGCCATCAGTTTACCATTCTAAACATACAGTACAAACTAAAGCATAATCTTAGGGGAAGTTCGGCAGCAATATAAGTAGCGGGAGGTTAAGTCAAGGTAAAGACTCTGAAATGGGTGAGACCCACTAATTAACTTCGTCCTGACTTTGCCAACCTTGTGCGCCTGACTTCACCCTGACAAAACTGTTAAACTCGCACCCGAATGTTAAACAACCTATTTCTGTAAAATACAAATGAAGCTTGTAGAGTGTGATTTTGAGTGTCAATCTCCTCCAATCTTATAAATGCACTGACTCTAATTAACAAACAAGTTTGTTAATTAGAGTCAGTGCATTTATAAGATTGGAGTGACAACTAAAGATGTAGTCCTAATGTGAAATCTGCTCTGGCTTAATAAAAAACATTACAGAAAGTAACATTTTTTTTTTAAAGAGAACAAAGCAGAGAGTAAAGTGCAGCCAACAAAGCGCAAGATATAGTGGATTGTGTAACTATCAAAAGGCATGTCATGAAATTAGCACAACCTCTGTGTTGGTTTGTAGAGGATTAAATGTGTTCCTTACCGGAACCTTTATAGACTCCACCCAGAAGGGCTGGTCGCAGCTTCAGATCGATATTCCATATGTTCCTGTACCGACAGATCACCTAAAACAGATGGTAAGGACTTATCCCCATGAGTTAAACCTATTTCTCAGTTTAAAAACAAGCATGTAGGCTAGTATGGGTACATGGGTACACAATTAAAACATTCAAAACCGATATTCAACAAAATATCAACTCTTACCTCAAATGCAAGCCATGAGTAAGGGGATATTACATCATAAAATAATTCCACCAGTTTCCGTTTGCCGTAACTTGACATCTAGGAGTAAGAGATAATTTACATATTTTATGACATTATGTCATGTAAGGTCGTTGCAAAATCTAGGGAAATGTGCGAGGTGCTCTGCGGGGGACAGTTGAGACATTACTCCAACATTCCATTTGTGCGGTGGCCATATCTGTTCCTGCGTCACATGTTTTGTACATGTTTCGAACCCCTTTAACAAAATGCTAATGTAAATTAAATTAATGAAGTTCAATTAAAAACATTTTGCAATTTCTAGGGGTTTATTCACAAAATGTTGCAATGAACGGTTTACTATACTTAGCCTACTGTACTTCATAGGGTAGGCTACAGTTGAGACGCCGTCGAGACAAAAATGCACCCTATGTTTATGAGTTAATTGTGGAAAATATAAACTACTTATGGGTATTATTGATTTATAATATTTAAGTCTACACGCTCATAAAACGTGTGACATGTCATGTGGAAATTCTTTCCACTATCTATTTTTGTGTGCAAAATCAAAACGCAAAAAGTGTCTCAACTGTACTCAGTTCACCCTACGTGAGAACCATGCACTGGGCTATTAATGAATGATAGGCCTCCGCTTCAATAGACTATATTTTGTAAGGAGCCTCGGCATATAGGCTAAAGGCCCTAAACATTCAAAATAATCTTTTGAAGCCTGCCTCAATGAAAAATGTTTGGAATGGGAATTGTGTTATCAGCACTGATTCTTGAGAATTTGCCTAAAACATGTCTCACTAAGAGTGCTGATTCTGTTGGAAATTAATACCATTTCCATGAACAAAAAGAATCAAGGTTATAATCAGGGGGTCCTTTGCACAAATGTGAGGCTCTTTTAAAGGTTTATTTTATTTTTGTATTAATTTAATGATTATATGCTGGCCCATACCCTACAAAATCAGTTGTCCTCGAATAGGAGATAATCATTTTGACTTGATCAAAAACACTAAAAGCAATCATTTAATTTAATGATATCTTTACCACATGAAAGAGTACATTGTATTATGTATTAGAAACTCTAAACCAGGGGTGTCAAACTCATTTTCACCGAGGGCCACATCAGCCCAATGGTTGCCCTCAAAGGGCCAGATGTAACTTCTAAGATTTGTAGCACCAGCCACAAAATCTTTAGCATCGGTAAAACTTCTAAAATCGAGAAGAGCAAAAAGTATCAGCATGACATGTTCTTTTTTATTATTGTTATGTTTTGTAAAAACAAAACACCACTGTCAGTTCCATACAGTTTGACTTTTCAATGAGGGTCACTGGTCAGTCAGGAAGAGATCATGCCATGGATTCTTTTTTTTTCATATTTCTGAGTTTTTAGATTCGAGTATATTCAACTTTACTGTCATTGCACGAGTGAAATACCAGTAACGAAATGCAGTTTTACATGTAGCAAGTGATGCAAACGAGTAGGCTAACTGTCATGTCAAAAAGTGCATCCATATGAAATGCGTCACTAGCCTACACCGTTCCATACACATACAGTAGAAGCGAACAGTCCCGGTGGACTTTTTCTCTGAAGTTTTAAAGTTGAAAGGTGTTGTGTGGATTCTATGTTGTTCGTTTTAAACTGAAATGAAAATGCAAAGCAACAGGGCGATTACTACAAACTTCTAGCATACCTCTGCTTGCCTGATATGAATGCACCTCTTCTCGGTCAGAATAGGCTTATTTTCGCTTTTGGCCAAACAATCACTTGCTCGATTAGCAAGGATTTGGAGCTGGATTTTTGGATAATAGGACTACACACAATTATACATGCCTTTTAAACGTAGACGTAAACGTATCACGTAGTTTACAACTTACATCGATTCCCCTCTCAAAGAAGCACACGCACTTCAAACAATCATGCGTTTCACAGGCAGGCTAAACCGAGCGCGTAATTTAGGCGCTCCGTTCGCTAAAATAGTTTAGAATACGGGTCTATTTTGTTTTCACACGTACACGTTGCTATCACATCTGATGTAGCCAGTTGCACTGATCATAGAGGAAGGTGGTTGATGTTGCTTCCCTGTCAGTCTCACATGCGTGCATTGTATTGCAGTGTATTGCCTATACGCAAAAACTGTATCGGACCTTTTAAGCTCTCGCGGGCCACATACTGTATCAGACCCTTAAAGCTCTCGCGGGCCATATGAAATGACGTGGCGGGCCGCATCTGGCCCGCGGGCCTTGAGTTTGACACCTGTGCTCTAAACAGTACGTTTTGAGCAATATTTACTATTATTTCGTGGCTGCTCAAAATGTGTCCCACATTTTCGTCACCACCGTCAGATATTTATAAAAGGCAATAAAATCAGGCAACTACAAGGTCAACTACATTCTTGAGGACCTCATTTTCAAACCTTCAGCCGTACTGCATGCTTTAAGATCACTCAAGCTCCCATTAGTTTGCTATTTTCTCTTAAAGTTGTTCATATTTTTGGACACTGCTACTGTCACAACCATAACATGTCAACACCGTCTCTTTTGTATACAAAATATTAGATTAGATTATAAAATAAATGTTTACTTTTTAAGAAGAGGTTTGAAGTAGCCAGCAATAGGATGCAAACAGGGTGGATAATGTGAACAATTCATGCATATCATGTGAAAGAGTAGATTTTTGTCACCACCGTCAGATGTCACCCGTCAGGTTTTCTGCTTAACGGTGGTGAAAAAAGCCTCCAAATGGTCCTCAACGGAGGCTTTTTGGACCAAATAGTTAAATAAAGTTGTCAAGCAAGACTTGAGTGGTATTCATTTTGGAATTTTATGTTGTAATGAAACCACTGTCAACACCGTCAGATTAGTGTCACACCATCAGATTCATTTTTTATTTGTTTTAAATAAATATGCTTACAATATGTTTCTTCAGTGGTGTAGCTATTAAAGTAATAGTCTGTTTTAATTCAAAAATATGGTTGTTGGATTAAAAAAGCATACTTTTTTTATTTAGGCCTAAAAAAACGTTGTATAAGTACTGGAAAAATGCCTATTTTATGAAAGGTTGCATCGGTATATTGCTGAACAGCTAAGACCTTGGTCTATAATGACATACCTTCAGATTTTGTAATTTAACTAACTTTTTTTTTTCTAAATTAAAACCTGTTTTAGGCAAATTCTCAAGAATCAGTGGCAGGCAACAATAGTGTCAACTCTCAAACACCTGTTAATTCCATTGTGATTCTATTAGACTAACTCTAGCCAATGATGTTTTCATGAAAAGCAAAAAATCCGCTTCACTCACGTTATCTTGCTTCTACCCACGTTATCTAATTGTTCAGTTACAATAGCGCAGACGCGCGCACACTGAACGAACGTCAACATCACTATGGCTATGGTTATGGTTATTTAGCAGACGCCTTTGTCCAAAGCGACATACAAATAAATAACAATACAAATTAAATTAACAGTGAACAATTACAAACTAGGGAGAATAGTAATATTATCAGTAGAACAATAATTAATTTTAAGCACTAACCTAATGAGAAATAAAACAGTGAAATGAGAATAGCAATCAAATAAGTCACTCAGTTAATTATATATGATAATAATAACTAAAGCATGGTATGGCTAAATTTAAGGACAATAGCAAAATAAATTTCAAATTCTATCAATAGACAAATTATAACAAAACAATACTATTATACAAACCATAACACATCACAAACTCAAAGGACTAAGTGCATATTAAATAAATATGCCTTAAGACCCCTCTTAAAAGATCCAAAGCTGTTGCTGGAACGGAGAGCACTGGGTAACTCATTCCACCAACATGGAACCACTGAAGAATAGGATCTACAATTTGACCTAGCATGTATGGTTGGTCGACATAACAGACGCTCCTCAGAAGATCGCAATGGGCGGTTGGGAATGTACATCGTGATTAAAGAACTGAAGTAGCTGGGAGCAGATCCAGTCAGTGTCCTATAGGCCAGAGTGAGAGATTTAAATTTAATTCTGGCTACTATAGGGAGCCAGTGGAGAGTAACTAGGAGAGGGGTTACATGTGTCCTCTTTGGCTGATTGAAGACCAGTCGTGCTGCAGCATTCTGAATCAACTGTAGTGGTCTTAATACACAAGCAGGTAGGCCAGCTAACAGAGAATTACAGTAGTCCAGCTTGGAGATAACCATTGCCTGTACAAGAAGCTGAGTGGAATCTTGTGTCAGATAAGGTCTGATCTTCCTAATGTTGTACAGGGTATACCGACATGACTTTGCAATTGAGGCAACATGCTCAGAGAAAGTAAGTTGGTCATCAATTATGACACCCAAGTTACGTGCCGATCTGGTTGGAGTCAGTGAGGATGAATCAAGCTGGATATTGATCTGTTGGGGAATAGCTGTTTTTGCTGGAAACACCAAGAGCTCAGTTTTGGAAAGATTAAGCTGAAGGTGCTGATCCTTCATCCAGATTGAAATGTCCTTCAGGCATGCAGAGATCCGATGGGAAACACTAGAGTCCTCAGGTGGGAAGGATAGGAAAAGTTGAGTGTCGTCCGCATAGCAATGATATTCAAATCCATGAGAGCGAATAATCCCACCTAAAGAAGTGGTGTAAATAGAGAAAAGGAGGGGTCCTAATACTGATCCTTGGGGGACTCCTGTAGTGAGGTCATGAGACTTTGATATCTGTCCCTGCCAAGACACGCTAAAAGAACGCCCTTTAAGGTAAGACTTGAACCAGTCAAGAGCTTTCCCAGAAATTCCCAGTTCATATAGTGTAGAAAGGAGAATGTCATGGTTAACCGTATCAAAGGCTGCAGATAAATCTAACAGAATTAACACTGATGACTGAGCAGAGGACTTAGCTACTCTCAATGCTTCAGTCACAGATAGAAGAGCAGTTTCAGTAGAATGACCACTCTTGAAACCAGACTGCATAGGGTCTAGTAGGTTATTCTGATAGAGGAAGTCACACATTTGCTTGAAGACCACTTTCTCCAAAACCTTTGACAAGAAAGGAAGAAGGGAGACAGGTCTGTAGTTTTTCACATCAGTTGAATTAAGTGTACTTTTCTTCAGCAAAGGCGTAATTCTTGCCTGTTTAAAAGAAGAAGGAACTATTCCAGAACTGAGTGAAGTATTAAATACATGTGTGACTGCCGGTATAATAGCGGGTGCTATAGACTGCAGGAGAGTAGACGGGACAGGATCCAAAGGGCATGTTGTTGGACGGCTTCGCTGAAGCAGTTGAGAGACCGCTTCCTCATCAAGAGGAGAGAAAAAGTCCAATGATGGCATCATGCTAACACCAGGCAGAGTCCTTCTTATAGGGTCATCAAACTGAGCACTTATCTTAGCAACTTTCTCAGTGAAAAATGTTGCAAAGTCATCTGCTGACAGTGAAGTAGCTGATGGCGGTGGTGGAGGATTGAGAAGAGACTTGAACATAGCAAAAAGTTTTCTGCTGTCAGTGGCGTTCTCAATCTTACTCTGATAATATGTTCTTTTTGCAAGTGTGACAGTGGATGAAAAAGATGATAGCATAGACTGGTATTTACTAAGATCATTTCTATCTCCAGATTTACGCCATTTCCTTTCAGCAGCTCTAAGTTCCTTGCGTACTGAGCGTATACTGTTTGTCAGCCATGGATGGCGAGGTTTAGAACGAGTGGGTCTTGTGGAAAGAGGACATGCTGCATTCAGACAGGATGCCAGTGTAGAGCAAAGAGTGTCTGTAGCATCATTAACCTCAAGTGATGAGAATGAGCTTGGAATAGGTAGAGCAGAAGTTACTAATGTTGCAAAATGTTCACTTGAGAGGCTTCTGAGGTTCCGTCGGAATGACATCGTCGGAGCAGGAACTGTAGGGTTATCAAGGAGACGCACAGAGAATCTAATGAAGTAATGATCTGATACATGTAGAGGATTAACCCAAACGTTGTCTGCAGTACAGTTACGTAGCAGAATCATATCAAGATCCTTACCAGCCTTGTGAGTAGGAGGACTGTGAACACGTGTTATACTAAAGGAGGAGAGTAAGGACAGGAAGTCAACTGAAGAGGAGTTATCCAGATGAATGTTAAAATCACCAAGGATCAACAGAGGGCACGTATCCATTGGAATGGCAGACAGTAGAATGTCCAACTCATTCACAAAGTTGCCAAGCTGTCCTGGAGGGCGATAAATAACCACCAAGTATAATTTGTATGGTTCAGTTATCATGATGGCATGATATTCAAATGAGCTGTGGTTTTGAGTCGGTAGCAACTGAGTAAACCTCCAGTCATCAGAGATCAGAAAGCCTGCCCCGCCTCCTCTACCAGAGGAGCGACAGGTATGCGAAAAAGCATAATTGGTCGACAACGCTGCAGGTGTAGCAGTATTTTCTGGCCTAATCCATGTCTCTGTAAGCGCAACCAACTGAAGTGATAGCTGTGAGGCCAGAGCAGGAATGAAATTAGCTTTGTTCACTGCAGATTGGCAATTCCACAGCCCCATAGAAAAAGTAGGATATGAAGCTTGTTGCCTTACGGCATTAGAGCGCATATAAACTTGTTTATGTTGAATGCACATTATTACCAGTAGGATGGCAGATAACAAGACAAGGTGAGACAAGAGTGAACTTATCTGAGAGGTGCCTTGCTTGTGTCCTTGCTCGGTGGACTCGTCGCAGGTAGACTCAATTCGTCTTGACACGAGTAAGTCTTCACACGAGGACGGATTCACACGAGAGCTGACGCTTCCGCTGACGCTTCCGCTGACGCTCCAGCACAAAAGCCACTTTAAATACTCCTAGTTGAATTAGCTGAAGACCACCCCCGCGAAAAACTCACAAGACCAAGGCCAGTCTCAGCGCAATTAAACAGACGGCCGTAATGCAAACAATATCGACTACCCACCCACTACTTAGGATCAACTTGTAACTATGACAACTACATAAACAATTCCCTTAACAACACGAAGCTCTCATGCAACTACTCAGATATAAACTTACAGTACGTAGTGCAGACGCAGCTCCAGAAAAACCACGAGTAGAGATTAGTAAAGCAAGGTCACGAGTCTACTTCGTCCAGCTACACTTAAAAATACCACCCCCGCGAAAAACTCACAAGACCAAGGCCAGTCTCAGCGCAATTAAACAGACGGCCGTAATGCAAACAATATCGACTACCCACCCACTACTTAGGATCAACTTGTAACTATGACAACTACATAAACAATTCCCTTAACAACACGAAGCTCTCATGCAACTACTCAGATATAAACTTACAGTACGTAGTGCAGACGCAGCTCCAGAAAAACCACGAGTAGAGATTAGTAAAGCAAGGTCACGAGTCTACTTCGTCCAGCTACACTTAAAAATACCACCCCCGCGAAAAACTCACAAGACCAAGGCCAGTCTCAGCGCAATTAAACAGACGGCCGTAATGCAAACAATATCGACTACCCACCCACTACTTAGGATCAACTTGTAACTATGACAACTACATAAACAATTCCCTTAACAACACGAAGCTCTCATGCAACTACTCAGATATAAACTTACAGTACGTAGTGCAGACGCAGCTCCAGAAAAACCACGAGTAGAGATTAGTAAAGCAAGGTCACGAGTCTACTTCGTCCAGCTACACTTAAAAATACCACCCCCGCGAAAAACTCACAAGACCAAGGCCAGTCTCAGCGCAATTAAACAGACGGCCGTAATGCAAACAATATCGACTACCCACCCACTACTTAGGATCAACTTGTAACTATGACAACTACATAAACAATTCCCTTAACAACACGAAGCTCTCATGCAACTACTCAGATATAAACTTACAGTACGTAGTGCAGACGCAGCTCCAGAAAAACCACGAGTAGAGATTAGTAAAGCAAGGTCACGAGTCTACTTCGTCCAGCTACACTTAAAAATACCACCCCCGCGAAAAACTCACAAGACCAAGGCCAGTCTCAGCGCAATTAAACAGACGGCCGTAATGCAAACAATATCGACTACCCACCCACTACTTAGGATCAACTTGTAACTATGACAACTACATAAACAATTCCCTTAACAACACGAAGCTCTCATGCAACTACTCAGATATAAACTTACAGTACGTAGTGCAGACGCAGCTCCAGAAAAACCACGAGTAGAGATTAGTAAAGCAAGGTCACTACCACAGGCTATGGCTCCTTATTTGATAACACTACAACACTAAATTAATGAACACATATTTCCTAATCTGGAAAACGTTTAGTTTATTTTTCTTTCGACCCGCAGTTCCATTATAGCATAGCCTAGTCTACCACTCAATTGTGTCGCAAATTATCGAAGAAGTACCGGGTAGCTTGCTCTGCGGACCAGCAATCCCTGGAGAGGACGCTGCAGATCATAGACAAGTAAGAATTAAGTTACTTTTGTATGAGGAACTATTTCAACACTTTGGCACGATGTTTAAAAATGTCCCACCTCTGCACTGACACTGTCAAAAGTGAACCTCTAATGTCAAAAGTAAACTATTAGGCCTACCATAGCGCCACTTCCAGGTCCAGTTTCTGTTGTGGATAGATCTGTCGTCAGAAATCAGCTGTCAACAGAATTCTATCTGTCAATCATTTTATATGCGAGGTTAGCGAGTCCCATCCCCCTCGCTCCCTTCAGGGCGTGATCATGCACGCATCTCTCCGGTCAGACACGGTTAAGGAAGATTCTGTGGTCTGGTCATCATGACGCATTGCATATTGGTTAGCCAGTTTCCGAACTTCCCAAACGTAGGCCTACGCATAGCCTATAAACTTTGCCTGGGTGTTGCCTACGTTATTAATTGATGGTAGTCTAATAGTTAATTCTGTAATATCCAGGGACACGAGATATCTCAGTTAGAAGAGAATCATGTGAGAGCAGACAGTACACGGATTGATTAAGCCATTTAGCCAGTTTGCAAACATATTTTTTGGTCCGACTGACTAAATGTAGCGATGTAACAAGACACAAAGCGTCAAAGCAAACTCGCACCTGTAGGCTGCAGCTTTTTAATTATTAGTCAGATTTAGAAAATAGCTTGCGGTTATTCTTGTAACAGGCGTGTCAACCTATGACGTCTACGAAATGCTTTCTGTTTATAAAACCAGCAGTGAGTTTCCCTTAGTTTGTTGGTAACATGTGGTTATAGGCCTACCAATTTCCATTCTGAGTTAAATGTTGTCATCATGCATGTCTGGATAACAGGTGACTGGGGAATGTTCAGGAGACAAACGAAGCACCATGCACGTGTGTTTTATGCAGGCCTCATCTCTGAATGAAATTGCGCAGAAATTGTGGTTCACTTGACAATATTTATTACATTTGCCGGGTCCTCCAGTCTACAACTTTTGGTTGCACGCTTGATGTGGCCTACAGCCTTAGTTAGTCTAACTTAGTCTTGTGCAGCTTTTGCATGCATTTAATATGACGTAATTTGGGGTAAACGTGTCAGCAGCGAATGATTTTAAGCGTGTATCTCACGATACCTCAGGCTATAGCGTAATATTTCTATAGGCTTAGGCCTGGTTCTTAAGTGTAGGCTATATAATAGACAAGGCTATACTTTTATGATGTTCTGTAGCCTCATAGGCTTCCTCTGTAATTTCTTTATTTTTCAGTATAGCCTAGGCTACAACATTTTGTTTTTAATCACCATTGTTTTCTGTGGGAATTCTCTTTGCTTCTGACCATTGATGCCATGGGGAAGGCCAACACCCACTGACGTAACTCAACCTTTTTCCAGGAACGTCCCAGCTCTTCCCCCATGAGTTTTTCCCTCATAGTTTCCTTTCCCACGAGAAGAACCTAAACAGAACCAACACAGTATAAGGAACGGATGACATGGGGGTTCGGGTAGCAAAAGTTAATGCTCCCAGCTTTGTAAAATCACTGTTGTTACCAATGTGATCTTGATGATTGTAATCTGTGAAACAATTCTCCAATAAAAAAACCTACTTGGGGAAATCACTGTTGTTGGCCCCAGCCGTGGCGCAACTGGCTGGGGCACCTGCACCACCCGCCGGGTTCGATTCCCGCCCCGTGGTCCTTTTCGGATCCCACCCCAGCTCTCTCTCCTACTCGCTTCCTGTCATTCTCTCTACTGTCCTGTCCAATTAAAGGCATAAAAAGCCCAAAAAATAACCTTTAAAAAAAAAAAAATTCATCCTAATGTTATAGTGGCACTAAAAGCTATTTCTGCCCAATGATTTTTCCCATGATTTTGTTGTTTGTTTTGTTTCAGTGTTGTGTTAACATGTGAAACATATAATTATAAATAGGCTAAATATGATATTGTATGCTGTATTGAGAAGTGTTGTAACCCACTGCTCAGGTACAAAGGAAGGATGTGTGAGTGTGTGAGTGAGTGTGTGTGTGTTCTGAGTGAGTGGCAAAGAGAGTAATCTATGTAAAGAGAGTATGTAGCCTATTAAAGAGATGAGGTGAGCTATTACAGGGTTTCACTCAGTGGTGTTCAGAGAATTTCCTTGAAATCAATGCGAAGAAAACAAAAGAGATGGTTATAGATTTGAGCAAAAATAGACTAATGGTTCCCCCTTCAAATATGAACGGCAAAATGGTAGAGATTGTCTCTACCTACAAATACCTGGGAGTTGAAATTGACTCTAAATTGACTTTTAATGTATGTGCACTGAACAAAACTAAGAAAATGCATCAGAGAATGTTCTTCAAGCTAAAGAATTTCAGATTAGATAGACTCTCCTTCAGAGTGTTCTGTCCTTTGGTCTTATCTGCGTGTTTGGAAACATGCATGCGAGGGACCAAAAGAGACTGCAGCGTATGATCATGATGGCCAGAAACATCATCAGACTTGACCAGGTGTTGACATCTCAGCAATGATCTTATCCTAAAAAAGACTGAAATCCTCAAAGACCCTACTCACCCTCTCCACTATAAATGTATGGGAAGCAATAGGTCAACTGGTAGAATTTTACAACAAAGAATCAGAACAGAAAGGTACAATAAATCATTTGTGCTAGCGATCAGACTGTATAATAATCAAGCACATCGCAGGCACAATCCCACACTGGTACTCTAAATTTAACTCCAGCATTTTAGATGGATGGTATATGAGCTCCCTAGCTATTCTTTTTATGACTTTTAATAAAATGTCTAGCTACAATATTAGTCTAGTTTTCCGTGTCTTTCAGTTGTGTGTGCACGTCAATGTCTGATGTTGGATTATCATTGTCATATCCGTAGTAAGTCTTTGTCATTTCTGTTTTTATTTATTTATTATTGTTTCTGGTCAATCTCTGTAGAGTCAAAAGTTCACACGGTTCTTCACGGTTCTATGACATGCATTGTACTGTATGTTGTGTGTGATGTCTTAAGCTGCTGGGACCTTGAATTTCCCCTTGGGGATCAATAAAGTATCTATCTATCTATCTAAAGTATTTGTGGGATATTTTTTTCTATGTCTCTCGTTTAAAGCAACACTAAAAGAGTTCTTCATACCTTAAAACATTTTTTCCAAAATCATTTCAGTGGTTCATCAACTTGTAACAGGGTGAACAGCACTTCTGCTTTCACTTCGCGGCCCTCTATCGGCTATAACCGCACTATGTAACTTTTACCAGATCGGGTAGTCTATCTGTAGTTCGATGAAATGAGACATCAGAAGCTACTTCGATGTCGCAATATATCATAGGCTACTTTCATAAAATCATGCAACATACTCTACTTTGTCTGTGGGCAGACAAATTTGCTGGATAAACAAATAGCATGTGTGCAACAGAGGAACAGTGTTTTAGTGTTGCTTTAATGAAATTAATATGTGCTATGGCCTTCATCCAAAGTCTCCCTCTGTGGAAATTTCCAATGTGCGAGAAAACTATTTGCTGTGGGGTGTCGGATTGTCTTCACACAAGTGTGTGTGTGTGTTAAGGGTGTACAAACTAGCTTCACCCACAGATGTGTGGGCTTAGTATTTTGACATTTCATGTGGGTAACATGTTCCCGGTATTGTGAACAAAGCTGCAGTCTTGAAGTAATTTTGACCATAGATCATATCACTTGATAAAACTCACATCTATTAGCCTACATATATTTGTTGATAGAGCCATGACAAGTTGATGTTGTGTTTTGTGTTTCAGTGTCAGCAACAGCCAAATGTTCAGTCTGATCAGTGATTGCCACCAGCCAGTGGCGTATCTCATTCTGTTGTCCAACTTAAAAAAATACAAACACATTTTGTATTATTTACATACAATGCATTATTATACTTCACAAAAGTTAATCTAGTATTCAAATGTTATATTGACATTTAGCATGGAAGATGCAATTGCATGGCTGGTTTTGTTCAAAAAAGTAACCATTTTGCCAGAGCATCTCTGGAAGGAGCTTTGTTGCAACACCTTCTGTGTTTTACATGACCCCTATTGGTGTTGTAATATGACACATTACCGGATGAACATGTCATCTATTGATATGGTTTCAGAGGAACTGTATTTCTGGTAATCCGTGGGTGTGTGGGTGTGTTGCTGTCTGCATGTCTATTGTTGTCTTCATGTCCATTTGTATTTGTTGTGCTGTATCAGTTTCAGAGGAGCTGTCTGTCTGTGTGTGTGTGTGTGTGTGTGTGTGTGTGTGTGTGATATTTACCCTGAGAAAATGTAGGCATCCAGTAGCTAATGGCACACATAGAAACACTAAAACACTGTCCTAATGAACATACAATTTTGTCTGTGTGTGTGTGTGGGTGAGAGGGTTGTCAAAATGTTTGTGCAAAAACATCTTCATGTCTATTGCTGTCTGCTTGTCTTCATGTCTATTTTTAATTGTTACGTGCCGTACTAGTTTCAGAGGAACTGCAAGTGCAGAGGTGTTGTGGTCTGTCTGGTAGCCTATTACGTGGGAAGGAAACTCCTCCTCAGTTTCCCAGTTCTGGCTATGGAAAACAGACGGGGCAGTCACAGCTCATGACTAGTCTAGTAGGAAATACTACAGTAAATCTCCTTAGCTTTTCAGTTTGCTGTAGCCCCAGTAATGTAGCCTGACGAGCCAGACCCACATCAAGATGTAGGGTCTGGACACTCACCGTAGACAGGGCTCAATCGGAGGGGTGGGATAAACAGTTGTCTTTCAAATTCCCTCCCCGCAATAGGATAACGCTAAACGAATCATCTTCTTGTTTTCAAGTAGCAGGATGCGTAACCTTCCCTCTCCACGCAATAGGATAACGCTAAACGAATCATCGTCTTGTTTTCAAATAACAGGATGCGTTACCGTCGCAACTTCTGGTCGCATGTCAGTCACCTTTATGTTAAGCCCACCCACCGACTCTATACACGCTGTGATTGGCCCGCTGGTGCTGGGGGTTCTCAGCTCCCTGGCTCAATGGATCGTGCCTAGACTGCCCCGCCAGCCAAATTACATTTGCTGCCGCTAGGGGCGTCTAGATTTCTAGGCTACCAGTAATGCAGTCCTAGTCCCAAATCAATCTGTGTAGGACATGTGCAGTGCCTCCTGCAGGGTAAACCCGGAATAACAGGACATTAGATGTTCCATCTCGCAATCCACCACTTTTCTGGCTACAAAACCAACGGTTGTGAATAATGTGATTGGTCCGCACACTGGGTGTAAGCTCTAAAATACACTTTTTATTTTAATACATAAAAGGCAACGTTTCGATCCTCCAGTGGGATCTTCCTCAGACCAACCAACGGTTAAAATGCCCTGGCCTAGCTATCTTCTCCTGGACCCAATGGAGTGGCATGGCGGTTCTTGCGCAGGTGCGAGTAGATCCGTGGACGTCACTAGCAGATGGTCTGATTGATGGGACTATTAGTGTTGTAATCCCATACTTTAAGACTTCACTTCAGCAAGGATGTGGCTGAAAAGGTAACACTCTGTTCTGGGCCAGATGTATGTACATTTGTGAGTGCAGCGTTATCAGTGCCATGGCCAACCCGCAAAAAGCGCACACTGTGATACTTCAGCATTTAAGACCTGCTTTTACAAGGCAGAAATATTTAGCCGTAAAATAGACGTGCGCTTTCATGGGCAGCGGGGAATATATAATTAGGTGCATTTTGCGCTTCTCCTCCCAATCTTTTACACGAAACTCCCACTCACACCCAACACTCCTAAGAATGCATATGCATGAGATGGTTAAGCGCAATTTGACATTGCTCCCGCGACAGGCAGTCTGTGTCTTCACCTCATTGCGGCCTGTTTGTACATACCTCGCCATCTTCTTACGTGCACGTTGCGAAACAAATACGCCTGGGCGCAAAAGAGTTTGTTCATTTGCCCCACAATGCTGTAAACTGTGGTAAAACAGGTTTTTTTCCCTCTCAGGAACTCTGTGGCTTGAAAGTGATGAAACATAATGCCGCACACCCCCCCCCCCCCCCCCCCCACATCCCCCAACCCAGCACAACACCCCTTGGCACTCACCCACACACACTTTTGGGTGTTACCATTTCTGAAGGAAACAACATGTGCATAGCTGTATACTTGCACAGGCCATCTGGAATTTTTCTATTCATTTTCCATAGTAGTAAGCCTAGCTCTAGGCTAGCTGTTTGCTGTGTTACAGTTCATATAGTCTAAAGTGTGTTTATCATGTTAAGCTTTACATCAGTGTTAAAGTGCACATCATTAAAGGGACACTTCACCGATTAGCATTAAGCTTTGTATCTTTAGAAAACCAGTCATGTTTTTGAATGGTCGTGCATCATTCCCTCAGTTTGCCTTGAGATTTGAGATTGAAAAGATGAAACTTCGTGACCGGCAGGCCGAAAGGAAAATTGACATCCAAAGGGAGCGGTTGAGCTTGATCAGTGAGGGGGAAATGCGGGGTGATGGTAAGGCTACGTTTACACATAGCAGGGTATTTTGATAAACGAATATTTCCCTCCCTCCGTTTTCCAAAATAACATCGTGCACACACATAGTTTTCAAAATAGTGTCCGTGTACATTAATCCGCATAAATACGCTGTTGAGAGTCATCATAACTACGCCAAGTCTATGGGCGGCAGTGTAGCAGGAAGGAGAAAGCCATGCAAGCCAATCAAAAGCCTCATCGACAACGACGACTAACGTGAACGACTTCCTGTTCCTTCCTTCTCAAACCAGCAATGGCGCGAGGTTTATTTGTGTGGACAGACGGCGAAGTTGAGTTGAAGTTGAGCCCTAACATGTCTCTGTTCCTCTACATAATAAAGGATCTGTATTTGCAAATGCAAACATATAAAAAGTGCTCCCACCAAAAGAAATGCTACCGCTACCCGGGCTGCTTCCATTTTACTAGACTCTTGACAGCTGTGTACACAAAAGGTCGCACTTTTGGCACGTAGATTGCATAAAACTCTTTTTTCCTCCGTGCACATTCAAACGCGAAAGCAGAGTTTTCCTAGATCTCCACTTTTGCCGGAGTTTTTAGAAAGAGTCGTATTCAGAGGCAAAATCGCCGTTTGTGTGTACACGAAAGGTGCAAACGAAGGGAAAAGTCTCTGTTTTTCAAGATACCCGTGTATGTGGAAACGGGGTCTTAATCTAGGTCATCGGGTGGGGCTGGCGCAGATAGAAGCCTTTCTGACATGATCAAGTTTTTACCCAAATTTACCGACCGGGATCCCGATATTTTCTTTTCGCTTTTTGAGGGCATCGCGGATGAAAGGAGTTGTGGTGACGGGGAGCGCACATTACTTTTCCAAACCGTTTTATCAGGCCGAGCCCAAGACGCATTTGTTGCTTTGTCCGTGACTGAGCGAAAGAAATACGAAGCTGTTAAAGATGCAGTGTTGAGAGCTTACGAACAAGTCCCGAAGTCCCGGAATTCTGTCGGCAGCTGTTTAGAAACTGGCGAAAAGATGATCCACAGACATACTCTGAGGTGGCCAGAGCGCTGGGGTTCCTCCGTAAACGTCAACACGTATGAGCAATCGTGTGATTTAATAGTCTTGGAGCAGTTTAAACGCATTCTCCCTGAACGCATTGCAACGTTTATTAATGAGCGTAATGTTAAAACTGCCGCAGAGGCTGCCGTGCTCGCAGACGAGTATGCTTTGACCCATAAAGGTAATGCTAGAAGTAATGAGTATATTGCACAAAGGCCTGTAAATCACACCTGGGGTGAGCAGCGATCGACTCGTTCAAATGGGAACTATGGTGAGTCTGGGTTCAGACAAGAGCATTCAAATCGCATACCCGTTGATCTTTTTCTTGCTCCTGTGCAATCTCAGCCAAGGTGGTGGGCAGGTCTGAATGACACTTGGTGGAAATAGCAAGACAGGGTGAGGGTTGGATTGACAGAGGCTCATGAGCTCTGGACAATGTATCAGGAGCTAAATTAAGACTATATTGTGTGGCACAGTAATATCCTCACTATTGCACTTTCAGTTTCACTTTGGAGTGAGGATATTACTGTGCAGAGTCTAAGTGCTCCCAATGTTATTTCGCCACACAATACAGTTATCCCTTTTGCCTGCTTAGAAATGCACCACGTTTTATTTTGTCTCACCATACTTGGTTGTGTAACTGTATTTTAATAGGGAAAACATGGAGGTGTTTGGTCGCTTCTAACTTCATATCTGTTTGGATCCTAATTAATGCATTGGGATAGCTAAATGCTATCAAAGTTGCTCCGGGTGCCAAAGCCAGTGAGTGCACGCATTGAAACGTGAGAGGTATGCATCAACTGGTCTTAATTAAGGGAATAACATAGTTTAATATGAAAAAACGGTGAAGTGTTCCTTTAAGGCAACACACATTTATTAGGATTTTTTTCAAATTAACAGCAAATGTTCAAATATTCAAGTCAAATACTTAGCAACATTATCAACAAATCCACACATGAGCAATGGCTATGGTATGAACACCGCAAATGCTCAAATACTGAAGTTAAATACTTTGCAAATATCAACATATCCACACATGAACAATGGCATCAGGACTAAAGATACATATGAAAAAAGATCATTTCTTTCACACACATTATCATCAACTTTATTTCTATCTACAAGTATTATTTACAGGCTAGTCTTCATGATCGTATTGCTAGTCTTTGTCTCTGTCAACTCTGTCTAGTCTTTCTCTCTTGATTTAAGCTTAAATGCCAAAGTATAGACGGCGAGGCTTCCTTGTTGCAAAGTCATGAATCAAATCTTTGAAGTTCAGAGAGAGAGCCAATTCACTTTCAATTGAGAGGATTGCAGATTGTTCAATCTCTCCTGTGCCATTGTTGACCTGAGGTAGCTCTTGATAAGTTTAAGTTTGCTAAATGCCCTTTCCCCACCAGCAACAGTGACTGGTAGGGTGCAAAATATCCTAATGGCAATACAAACTTCTCCAAAAATGCTCTGGAGTTGCATTCTGTAAATTGAATTGAGGAGCTCAACACTGATACAATCAGAGGGGAAAGTGGCAGAAAACACTGTATTGAGATGCCTGATTTCATTCTCAAACTGAGGTGTGAGGTCCTTTACTTGCTTATGAGTGGTTGACACACAGCAGCAATATCACTGTCCCTTAACTGACCAACCTTAATAATGGCTGCAAATAAGTTAATTGGCAGAAATCAGAAGTAATGCCTATTTCTAGTAATTGCTCAAATGCTGATATTGGGGCATTTCCATTCACTTGGATACCATCAGGAATGAAATATTTGGGCATAAGGTTAACCACAGATTTCCAAGCATTGGTACAAATGAATATGCAGTCCTTCAGAATATTAAGACCAACTTTGACAAGTGGAAAATGATAAATTTATCTCTATGGGGTAAAATAAATACAGTTAAAATGATGGTTTCCTCAAAGATTAATTATATTTCCATGATGATTCCTCTGTCTATTCCTGATTCACTGATCAAGCAGTACAATAATATAGTCAGAGAGTATTTGTGGGATGGGAAGAAGCCCAGGATCGGTCTGAATAAGCTGTTTACTTCAAGGGAGAGGGGAGGACTGGCTTTGCCAAATATAGAGCTGTATAATATCTCTTTTGAGGTGTTCAGATTGTGTAATCATTGGACGCAGAGCGAGTCAAAATTGGGGTGGGTGGAAATAGAGAGGTCTCTGGCCTTTCCATTTAGATATATAGATGCTTTGTCTCAAAAACTACCAAATGCACTCAATGAATGTCTGGACCAAAGTCCACAAAATGCTTGGTTTGTCTCATTACAAGCAGAGTTACTCCTCTGTTTGGGAAAACCCTGCAGTTAAGATTGGGAAGAGACCGGTTTTCTGGAAAGCATGGTGTGATAAGGGTATTGCCACAATTGCTGATCTTTTTGAGGAGGGGGTGTTCAATTCATTTCAAGGGCTTAAAGAAAAATATAATATAAATGATAAAGGGGATTTTTGGAAATATCTTCAGTTACGCAGCTGTGTGTTATCTATGGGTTATAATACAGGACGAGGTGAAAGTGTCCTGCAGAGTTTCTTGAAGCTCCCTAAGATGGTGCAGTCATCCTCTGTTTTTTATAAAATGGCTGCTAATACTCTTTATGGTAAAAGTGAGAATCTGAGGTTATTATGGGAAAAAGATTTAGGTCTGGAGTTGGAACAAGAGGTTTGGGATAATATTGTGCATAACATGGGTTGGCCAGTGAGAGATATTAAGACAAAATTTATACATTACAAAATAATTCATAAATACTACTGGACACCTGTTAGACTTAAGAGACTTGGTTTAATTAAAAGCGACGAATGCTGGAAATGTAAGAACTCTGTGGGTACTTTTCTACATCTCATGTGGGACTGTCCGTTGATCGCTCCTTTCTGGGCTCAAGTGATTGGAGCTATGGAAGAGTGGCTGGAGCAGGCCTTGCCAAGTTCACCTCGGCTCTGCCTGCTTGGTGATCAAACAGTGCTAACAACTGGACTCACAAAGGCACAGTTTGGGCTAGCTCTTGCAGGCTTTCTTAATGCAGCTAAGGTAATTCTACGGAAATGGAAAAGTACAAGTACACCTTTATACAAGGATTGGATTGAGCTCATGACAAGTACAGCCTCTTACGAACTTATGCTCGCTAAAGTGAGAGACTCAGTGTCAAAGTTCTCTGCTATGTGGAGTAGTTTCCTGACATTTATTAAAGATGGAGATCAGTAGAAAATAAGGGGTAATAAGAATTGACCTTAAACAGTGTGTATTATGGTGTGTGTTGGGGGAGAGGGGGAGAGAGGGAACCTGCTGTGCGGCTATGTTGTGTATGGTTTGTTTGTTTTTGTTTTGGTGTTGTGTGATAATGTAGTGCTACTTGCTACAGTGTATTATGGTATTGGCTTAAATACCCAGTGTAACTGTCATTTTGCACTATGTTTTAAAATAAAAAACTGTGAATTATAAAAAAAAATAATGGCTGCAAATTCCTCAACAATGTTTGCTATTGTTCGGAACCGAGTGTCTAAGTCACTAATGATATGGTCCATGGCCGTGAAAAACACTGTGTTTTGAAATGATGTCTCTGCAGTCTCTCCCTGAACTGCTTCTTCTGGGGTCTCATCATAGAACCTCTTTCTCTTTCTCACACGGCCGAGTTCTTTTTTTAAGTGAGGTGGAACCCCCATTTCATTGGCAATCAATTGCTGCGTTTACTTGAGAGCTTTAATTCCGAATAAAACCAAGTTAATTCGGAATAAAAGTTAATTCCGCTTTAAAAGAGACCATGTAAACGCTAGAAAATGATTATTCGGAATCAAACTTAATTCCGATTTAAGTGGTTGGTTTATTCCGATGTTAAAGCGGAATTAACTCCCCTCCTTGATCATGTAAACCTTTATTTCGATTCAAAGTTTTTTCTGTTTGTTTGGCGCATGCTCGTACAAGGAGGAAGAAGAAGCGCATGCTCGTTTCATTGCTAATTCGGCTCCGTCTTCTTCCCCCCTTCTCCGACAGTCTTCTCCTCCTCAGCTGGCAAACGTGAAGCTTGACAATATTCTCGAGCTGCTGGTTAAATAGTAGGCCTATTATCAGAATTACTGCGCGAAACCCGTTTTCATTATGCTATTGTCCATGCTGTAACGTTAACCCGAGATGACAAAAAAGTTGCTAGCCAGCTAAAGTTTGTTTTCTTCCGGTAGACCTTATTAGGCTATGTTCATGCGCCGCCTGTCCAAACGGAACCCTTCCCGACCCCCAGACGTTCAGCAGAATACAATAAAGCGGAATTAACGTTTGTTCCATGTAAACGCCAATTCGGAATTATTATTTCCAAGTACACTATGGAAAGGTTGGCTGGTGGGGTGTTTTTCTATTTAGGTATTTTGAACATGTTTCGCAAAACCTTTGAGTATTTGTCGTCCAAATTTCCAGATAGAAATGTGTTTATATTGCAGCTTAATTTTGATGGATTGCCACTATTCAAGAGCTCATCGACTCAGTTCTGGCCAGTGTTAGGCATGTTGCGTCACAAAGATTATGTTTCCAGCAGGCCACTATTAATTGCTTTGTTTTGTCGTGAGACTAAACCCACTTCATTGCAAGAGTATCTTAATTCCCTTGTTCAAGAATTGACTATGCTGAGAGAGGGATTTGTCATAGGCTCAAAAACCATGTTTCTGAAGGTAAGTTCGGTCATTTGTGATGCCCCTGCTAGATCCTTTATCAAACAGGTGAAAGGCTATTCAGGTTATGCCGGATGTGATAAGTGTGCACAGCCAGGTGTTTATGCCAGTCACCGCATGACATTCCCGGAGGTAAGTGCTGCTGATAGGACTGATGAGTCATTTGCAAGGGGCACAGATGAAGAACATCACATGAGTTTCCCCTCTACTTGAAACAGGTATCGGTATGGTCAGTCAGTTTCCTCACAATTACATGCATTTGGTTTGTTTGGGAGTAATGAGGAGGCTCTTAGATTTGTGGTTTGGCAGTTCTGGCCCTCTTCGGTGTCGTCGTTCGGGTCTTGACATGCAGGACATCTCTGGAAAGCTGGTGAGTTTGAAGGCATTCGTCCCAGTTGAATTTGCTAGGAAGCCAAGGAGTCTGGCAGAAAGACTGAGGTGGAAGGCAACTGAACTCAGGCAGTTCCTTCTGTACACTGGTCCTCTTGTTCTCAGGGGTGTGTTGCCTGAGGAAATATATAACAACTTCATGCTGCTGTCAGTTGCCATCTCGATTTTAGCCAATCCCCGCCTTTGTTCAGCTCTGAATGGTTTTGCGAAAAGGTTACTTGTGTCATTTGTGGAGCACTTCAGCAAATTGTATGGTCCCGAGTTTGTTGTGTACAATATACATGGGTTGATTCATCTTAGTGATGATGTGAAGATTCATGGTCATTTAGATGTGATATCTGGGTTTCCATTTGAAAATGACCTGTGTACATTAAAAAAAAATGATCAGGAAACCACACAGCCCTCTAACTCAGATGATTCGTAGAGTGTCTGAAATTCACAACCAAAAACATAGTGTTGAAGTTAAGTGGCCAAAAATGCAAGTAAGCATAGAGCATAGAAATGGGCCTGTACCAGACTTGTTTGAAGGGGATGTTCTACAATTCAGAGAACTGGTAGTGAATGATATGCACGTCAGAATTACAGGAGACAACTGTGTTAGAATCAATCAGATTGTTGCTTTGGTGGAAAATATTATTGTCTACAAAGACCAGGAGTACATCATCTATCGAGAATTTGCAAAGATGGAGACATTCTTTCATTACCCAGTTGATTCTCAAGAAGTAGGAGTTTTTGTAGTGTCCAATTTGCCTGCAGACTTAAAATATACAAGGCTGAATGACGTATTCAAATATTTCAGGATGCCATTTGGGGAACAGGGCAGTTTTGTTGTCTTTCCCCTTTTACATCAAAAAATAACTCTTCTTCTCTCCCCCCTCCACTCCCCTTCCCCCACCCCACCCATCCCAACCCTCAGTGTATTACATAGTGAGCTTCCTGAAGACCAACGAAGTGGAGGTGGTGCCAGATGTGTGGGTCGAAGGAGAGGTTTGCAAATGGCCAAACTACAAACACGATACCATGTTGAAGGCGATCAAGAACTGTGAGATGCCCAAGGAGACTTGGACAAGTTATGACATCAGGGTTCTTTACAAAGCAAGTGAGTTCACTTTAATCAATTGTTCATGGTTCAAGACTAAATCTAGCCACATTTTTTATGTAGTTGTTAAAATTTAAATGTAACACTTTATTTGAAGGTGTCTACATAAGAGTGAGCCTTATTAGCATGACGTGTCTCATGAACATTAATGACACTTTTGTTGTTAATGTTTATGACTGGTGTCATTAAGTGTATTTGTCTTTTGTAATGTAAAGTTGACAATGGGTTGCAGACATTACAAAAAGCGAATGACTTGGGGCTCTCACAGAGTCAACGGAGCAAGCAACACTAACAAAACGAGTTTCATAGTCTACACAGCGGACGCAAGCAATGCGGGCAATACGTGAAATGCAATTCACTGCTCTCGCAACAGGGGGCAGCACTGTATTCTCCACATTTACAATATACAGGCAACATTCATCAACACTCGGAACCATTTAACGCCACTAGTATTGTTAGAAACATTGGACAATAATCTCTCTCCTTCTTTCAGCCTCTTAAGGAGGACACATACACACACACAAAGTTGATTATTCTTGCCTCCAGAAAAATTTGACTTGGCTATTTTTGGGTAGCTGGGTACAAATGTGGATGTATTCGTACTAGCTTGCATAGTTTTTCCTCTTCGCCCACCATTGTATTAAAACCTTCTTCTGTAAATATAGCATATACCTGGAAATAATGAACAAGTATTACATAGTATTGCGTGGCGTGCATAGGCGCGTCACTTATCAAAAACTGGGACGGCACATTTTGCATTGGCGTATAATGGCGGCTGAAACGTAGTGATGCGTAGCCTTGCAGACAAGTTGTGTAGCAATGCGTTGACTGTAAGAGCCCTTAAAGGAATAGTTCTTATAGTTGCAGGGTTCGCCGGTGCTAGGTACCCGTCTGGAGTTCGCGTTCTGTTTTACTTTTTGACGCAGTACTACTAATCTACAAAGTAAAATTCCGCTGCTGATGAGAAACTAGTCCCTCAAAATGTAATTCATCATTGAGATTCAAGGTTAGTTTTATTTCTAACATTATTCTGTCAACAGACATGTACATCGATAGTCTGACGTTTTAATTTATTTGTCTCGGCTGTTCTGTGGAGTGGGTAAGACTGTTATGGATGTTACCATTGAATTGCGTTAGCTCAGCACCAGCTTAGCACCGGCGAACCCTGCAACTATAACGACTGGATGAAATGTGCTGAAAACGGTCTCCACCGACCTATATCACCCCGGCTAAGTTGGAAATGAGGTCCTATGTTCAAAATTTTGAACTATTCCTTTAATATATAACAATCATGATGATCTTATCTCACAACACTAATACTGGTTTGGATAAAGCTTTGTTTTTCACTTGGTTTCCATTCTTGACAGATACAGTACCCTCCAGAATTATTGGCACCCTTGGTAAAAGTTGACTAAAAATAGGTATAAAAAATAATCTGTAGGTGATTTATTGTACTCCCACAATGAAAACAATGAGGAAAAATATACCCTGCAAGGCAAGCAAATTTATTCTGAGAAAAAGGAAAATCTCATAAAGAAAAAAATATTTTTAACAAAAACAGCTTGCTCACAATTATTGGCACCCCTGAAACATATTATGTACAACATTTAACAGGAGCATTTTCCTATGTAAAATGCAACGTTTTAAAGTAAATCAGAGTGTCTGTGAACTTTCAGAAGTAGTTCATGACGTTCTTTTTCACTATGGTATGAAAATAAAGTCACTCAGAGGCTAAATCCTCTAGTCATTTTTCAACATTGGAGAGACAAGAGAATACACTAAATTGAAATAAAAAGAAATTGTGTTGACATTTGTAAGTAAGAGAATGTCTATGGAAACTAGGTATTTTGTTGAAAATGCCTATATTTCCAATTAAAATGTTGACTAAAAGGTTCTAATCATCTGGAAATGTGGCAAACATGCTTGGACAAAGACCCATGGCTATTTTGCTCCCACGCACAGTATGGAGGATGGTATGATAGGCAAAAAATCCATAAGAACCACTGTTGAGAGTTACAGACAAAGCTATCATCTTGGGGTCACCAAGTCCCCCCAAAAAATCTTCAAAAGTGACCTCACTGCTAATAGATTATTTAGACAGCATGTCAGGTTAAAGCCAGTAGAGTCATTTAATGAACAATGTAAATGGCAGGAGTTACTGAATGGTACCATGACATGTCTGGGAGTGTGGTCTATTGTCAGATGAAAATAAAATTATGCTCTTTTGCTAAAAACACTTAAGGTGTCTTTGGCGTACATAGAAGAATGACTATACTAAAAAGAACCCCATGCCTAATCAGAATTATGGTGGAGGGGCTGTGCTATTGTGGGGCTGTTTTAATTCCCAAAGGCCTTGGGAACCTAATTAAGGTGCATGGCATCATGAACACCAAGAAAAACCTGAACATTTTCAAAGGAAATCAAACAATCTCTGCCAAGGCCCTAAAAGTTGGTCATGATTGGATCATTCATCAGGTCAATGAACCAAAACAAATGCACAGATCAAAACAAATATGGTTTACTGAACACAAAATCAAGCTTCAGACATTGCCATAGCAGTCCCCTGATCTAAACTCCATAGAAAAACAGTGGGATGAGTCAACGAGAAGAATGCACAAGTGTGGACCTAACAATCTGGACGATCTGGGGAGGTTTTGTAAAGATGAATGGTCTTAAATCCCTTACTTTGTATTCTCAATCTTTATGGGGTGTCAGAGACGAATATTACATGCAGTTTTATTGACAAAGGGAGGTTTAAGAAGGTATTACAAGTAGGGGTGCCAATAATTGTGAGTGACGTGTTTTTATTAAAAACATTTATTTCTTTATGAGATTTTCCTTTTTCTCAGAATAAATTTGCTTCCCTTGCAGGGTGTATTTTTCCTCATTGTTTTCATTGTGGGAGTACAATAAATCACCTAAAGATTATTTTTTAGACCTATTTTTAGTCAACTTTTACCAAGGGTGCCAATAATTCTGGAGGGTACTGTACCTTTAGTGAGGCAATGTTGAAACTTCGCTGGGCAGAAGATGACACAGACCTCCAGTCAGAAGCAGAGGAGGGGAGGTCAGAAAAAAGAAAAACCAGGTATGTCACAAATCTGCTGAATCCAGGATAATGTTTGTTGCTTTCAGTTTATCTACATAAAGTTTGTCTCTAAACTAAGGCATGTAAAAAGATTTAATTTTAAGTTGCCAAATTTCTTGTAGAAGTAGCACTGAAAAATAGTATGTGAGGTAGTTGGTGTGAAGCCGTTTTATACCGTTTTATTCATAGACGGGTCTCCATTAACCTGACTTTCGCCAGATCCTGTAGTTCGCTGTCTGCTTCACTCAAGGATCTAGGACTTCTCGATAGGAGATGTATTTATGAAGGCGGGTCCTTCATAAACATCCTCGCATGTGATTTGATAAACCACTTGCCTGTTATCTTGAATGACGTGCTAGGCTTCAAGCTCTTGCCAAACCCGGTCGGAAGAAGAGTAAAAACATCCTTGCCACCTATAAAAGTCTTCACAAATATTCTCTGTTAATCCTTTAAAGAATGAATACTCGATAGATTCGACAAAACGGTTGAAATAGCAGAATCAATGTCAGCACAAGACTCCTCGCTGCGTGCCGCCATTGTTGTTTGAATCAAACACTCGCTTCGGCACTCCTGATTGGTTCATCATTTTTTGCTCGCAGGAAAGGAGTTTGGATCCTCGAGTCCAGACCCTTGTGTGGAGCTCAGCGAAACGCCTCTGGTGGAGCATGGCGGAACTACAAGGGTCTGGCGAGAGTCAGGCTAGGTCTCCATAGTAGGCAGTGTAAACAGGCCTTACATGGCTATAGGGTTGTAAATCACTTAAATTATTTTTCTCTCTTCAAAGACCAAACCAGCGCTTCCTCTCGAGTCAGGAGGAGTCTGATGAGGAGTCTAATGAGGAGCCTGTGAAGTGCAAACCAGTCCTCCCATAAGGTGCCCTCCATTCCACCTCTGCCGTCACTGTTGCGTGAGGCCATTTCCTCAAGTGTCACTGAAAATGAAACCTGGCGTTTTTCTAGGCTGATTTGACATGAGAGTGTAGTTCCATGTCAAATCAGCCTATAGAAAAACGCCAGGTTTCATTTTCAGTTAGTCTTATTGCACTTTCTAACTTGAGAAGAGACACGTTTTAAATAGGGAAAATTACCAGAAATTTTTGTCACTTGTAAGCATGATGCTAGCAGGCGAGAAGCTAACGGTCTAATCCGATTCAATGATCTATGCTAGGCTGAAGCTAAAAGTTGTATCGCTAGACTCAAAGAATGGCTGGATGAACGGGAACAAGGTAAATATCGATTGTTTTGCTCGAGGGGAGGTGGAAAATGAGCTTATTTCCAAAAATGGCGGAATATCGCTTTAAACATACACTTATTATTAAAAATTCATTGTAAATGTTTATGTTTGACAATAAACACTAATTTTCAGCAGTTATGGTTTCCTGGTTTGATTCTCTTTGAATTGAATGGTTTCTATTGGGCACATATATTGAATAAATATGGGCCAAATTAGTTTTTTTAAATAATCTGGCAGAGTTGTGGCCTGTGCTCGGGAGACATCTGACTTTTCAATGGCATAATTATGGCATGAATATGGGCCAATTTAGGGTCTTCTGGCTCACGTCTGGTAAGGCATTGGCGTTTTTCCAGCATTCCCAGCGGTATGATTGCCAAAACTAAAAACAGTGTTTGGGCCATAAAAGGCCCAGAACAATTTTGCTATCTGGGTTGTCATTCTCTGTAAACATTTTCAAAGAGAAGATCTGGACTTCTCCACAGTCCAACCAATGGTAGAAGGCACCAAAGAGGCTCATAGGGAAATAATAGTCCTCCCTGGCCCAGCAGAGCAGGAATTCTTTGGCTCTCTTGATGGGAACAAGTTTAAGGAGACACGCTTTTTGACCTCAACACTCAAAAGACTGCCTTTGACAACATGAAGAGTAGGTATATTGTGGCACTCATTGATGAAATTGACAAAAGATTCCCTGCTGATGCACTCACTGTTTTGTCATGGTTCACTGTTTTGGAACCAAAGAAAGCCATGGTGGCAAAGAGATCCTCTGAAATTTTTTCTCTTTATGGTGCAGAGAAACTTGAGAACCTACTAGCACACTTTTCAGCTGATGTAAGTGCAAATGAAGCTCGGTCAGAGTTTTCATTACTTAAGCAAGTCATGGTTTCCAGCAATTTGTATGCTTCATCCACCTTTCAACAGTTTGCAGAGTCTGTGTTGCAAGATCATGGTGGTATTTTCACCGAAATGGAGAAACTCATTAAGATAGCAATGGTCATGCCAGTTGCCAGTGTGTCATGTGAACGTGGGTTCAGCACACAGAACAGGATTAAGACCAGATTCAGAAATTCATTGAGTACCACCAGCCTCACCAATTTAATGACCATTTCTGAGCTTGGCCCTCTCAGGGAGGAGTTTGATTTCAAAAGGGCTTGGAATAAGATGAAGCAGAGGCGACAGAGGACAGGGAGAGACTGAAGCAAGGAAAAGGAGAGCTCCATACAAATACAAAGCATACTGATGCAGATCAGAGATGACTACTAGGAGAAAGTGGACGAACACACAGAGTTTTTTGTTTTGATTAGAGACATTAAGGGGGCAAGGATTAGTTCAGAGCATGGATACAAGAAAAAAAGTGGAAAAGCAAAGGACACTGACATAGACAAAAGAGATGACCGTTAGGAGAATGCGTAGGAAAGAATGTATATGTGGGTAGTTGACATCTGGCCAAGAAAAAGTGCTTTTTTTGGAAAACATAATTTTAAAAGAAAAAAAGCAAATATTTATATAGTATGGAAACTGTAGTTTCTGAAAATAATAGTGGTCACTCATTTTGTCAATGACCTCACATGTTTTTTTCCACGTTTACACTCATCTGCACTGTGAATGTGTCCTATGGTGTGACATTTAAAAAGTACTAAGAAATGATATTGAATAACATTAAAAAATACATGAAACAGAATTGTTCACATTATTTAATCATTATTTTCTTAAAATTCTATTTATTTCAGATAAAAGTACTAATTACAATCATTTTCACCATGAATAGATGCACTTGATTGACTTTTTCCTATGAATGTCGATACATTTTTTTCCGCCAACCTTACAAAACTGTTTGAAATTGTACCTATCTAAGAGGAGCTATTATTGGAGCTCCCCTCATGCCAAACCTGGCTTTTTTTAAAGTATGTTTTGAAATTAAGGATGTTTTTCTGTTGTTTTATGTTTGTCACACTATAGGACAAAATGTCACACTAAAGGACAAAGATAGTTATTGCATGAAGTGAGTCAGAATATATGTAGTGTTTATTGTAACAGTGATAAAGGAGGACATTTGTTGGATAAGTGTTGCTTTTTCCAGGCTATTTTTTTGATGATAACCCATTGTCAGTCAATAGTAATAGTACTTAACTGTGTTGAACTAATTTGTCGACTATGAAACCACTGTGAAGTTTCACTTTGTCTATGAGTTCAAATAATAGGTGAGTGCAGATGCATGTAGGCTATACTCTGCTAGTCACAAGCAGGTTTTAGTAAACCAAGTTTTAGTGGAATCCCTGTTCCATATAGTCTTGTGTGCATGCAGATTCCTTCAAATGTGCTGCTGTGTGAAGTTGCATTGTTTGCTGTTAAAGGAAATGATAGATATTATTCTCATTGTTTTAAAGGATGTTACGCCCAAAACACACCCATGACTGATTAAGAGACATAAGAACAACCCTTTTGTGTCCAGCACCTGACAAAATCACACCATTAAATTAGTGAATGTGGACTGCCATGCCTTTAATGTCTATAAACGTTGTGCTTCTGACCATCCATTTTTGATCGCCAAAAGAGGGACCACAATCCTCAATAGGGAAATTCCATTCTAAAACATTGCGTTACATTCATGAAGTCCACTCTATCTAAAACATCCCTACTGAAAAAATAGCAAGAAACCAATTTATGTTGGTAGCTGGTTTTAGCTGTTTTTTGCTGGTTTTTCTCCAACTATTGCTGGTCTTTGCTGGTATAACTGGTTAGGCCACCAGGTGGACATGCTGGCGTGACCATCTAAGGAAGCTGTTCATGCTGGTGTGACCAGCCTGTCGTGTGGGATACAGCTGGTGTGAGATGGTCATGCTGGTGACCAGCCTGCCAAGCTTGACATTGTAGGTGTAAGATGGCCATGCTGGTTAGAATCACCAACATAAGCTGGCATGACCAGTAAAAACCAGCAATGTAGACCAGCAACACCAACTAAAATGACCAGCGTGAGATGGTACGACAAGCAAAACCAGCAGAATTTACCATCGTAAGCTGCAGGTATGTTTTTGCAAGACTTTTGCTGGTCTATAGCTGGTTAACCATCATAAGGTGGTCAAACAAGCTGGTCAACCAGCAAACCACCTTAAGCTGGTCAGGCTGTTTTTTCAGCTGTTAGAGCAGTTTTTAATCATACTTGACACAATTATCTACAATGACATTATATTCGTTGGTGGCAACACTGGAAGTTCCGGGGCAGGTTGGGCCACAGGTCCTGCAGGGAGGTTCTTTCTGTTATAAAAAAAAGTTTCAGATTTATGTACTTTATATTATAGTTATTTTAGTAACACTTCAGAACATTGTATGTCGTCTCTAAAACAGCAATAAATATTTGAATTTAAGTCATTATTAGGTGTCACACCAAAGGACATTTCCTGTCACACCAAAGGACATTTAAGCTTTTGTGGCAGTTAATGACCATGCTAATACTAACTGAGCTGTCATTAGCAACTGACATCATGCATTTGCATAATATTACATAGTCCTGCTGTTAAAAATACAAATTTGAATACAAAAATGGCATTTAGGGGTGTCACACCAAAGGACAATAAAACTTAACAACTTCAGTGGTCTGAAAACATAGTTGAATATTTGAGCAATTCTGAGAGAAATTCTCACCATGTTCACTGCTCCAGGGCTTCATTAGGGTCTTCAGTCACATGACCTTGAATGGGGTCTTTCAACTAAATGTAGTTGTCCATGATTTTGGCCAACTTAACATCAGGTTATTGCATAACACCAAAGGACATTTTTTTCTGTGACGAACTTTACGGAGTTCCTACCATTTTAGAAATGTATGTATGGGAAAAGTGATTGCCACTTAGTAAAATAGACACTTGCACAATTATGCCAGGAGCGTTCATTAACAATTTTAAGCATTATTTCCTCTATTTATAAAAGTTAACATTTATATAATTATGTTGTCTACCATCACACCATAGGACAATTTTAAGGTTTGGCTCAAAGTTCTGAAAAAACGATAAATGACTCAGGTATTAAAACAACAAATTCATGTAAAGCAAGAAAATGTTTAACCTTTTACAGTATTTTAAAATGTGAAAATGTGAAATTAATTGTGTTTTATCTTCTGTGACGGTGAAAAAGCCACGTCATGTCATCTACCCATGTACTGTACAAGAATCCTGAACACAGAAAAGATGAACTCTGTGCATGGACTGAAATTAATGAATGAATTAATAATTCATTCAGTGTTGATAACAATTTGATTTCTTTCTTTTTTTCCCCAACAAAGCATGGCCTATGACACAGGAGACAAGGCTATATGGAAATGAAAATCCTGAAAAGTCAACTAAGACTGTTGTTGTGTTAGCGTTCTATATAAATATGTGGACTAAAACAAAGTTTGAAAATGAATTCAGTGTTAAGAACAGTTTGATATTTTTTCTTATTTTGAATTGTAGACATTAAACAGAGGACAGAGATGATCAAATCAGACATGACAATAGAAAAAGATTAGTTATGAAAAGAAAAAGCAAAGGCTGAAAGAGGTGATCATTACAAGAAGAGACAATTAATTTGCAGAGTGATGTTAGATTTCAAGTTAGACTTCAGTGGTTCAGTAAACATACTGTATGATTAAAACCAAGTTAATAAATTCACTGAGTGTTATTCAAAACAAACTGATTTTATTCTTTCTTTTGTAAAAGCAGTGACACTTGGTGAGGAAGAAAGCTGTATAAAGCAAGTTGAAAAAGTAGCTTAATTAAAAAGCACACAACCCTCCAAACTCTTCCTAGAGCCTTAGTGGCATTGCTAGAAAAAGGCTATTGGTGTTGATGGTATTCGTCACTTAGCAATGTCATGTTGTAAAGGGTCTCTGGTGTTTTTTCCCCCTCGACTCGAAACTGAACAGTCCCTATCTTCAAAGCCTGGTGGGAATAATAGCCTACTTGTGCTTATCCACCCTTTGTATGATAATGCGATCTAAATTTAAAAGTCTATAAGGATACCTGAAATGGTGGCAAAAGTTGCATACTGTAGAGATCTTCAATCTGAGTAGTGGCAGAAGGTAAGACCTAAGCTGTTTAAACCTGCGTTCCCCGCAAACTGTATAATTCTCCCCCCAAAACTGTATAAATCCCCCCCATTTGAGTCACTGGGGGGGGGGGGGGGGGGGGGATGAAAAAAAAAAATGAAATGAAAAATGAAATTCAGGCCCTGGTCTACAGTAAATTTGCGTTGGAACTATAATTGTGGAGAGTGGAGACAAATAGTATTATGATACTAAACAAGATTTTTGGTGAAAGCAACTCACTGCAAGTTATCTGAAACACGTGCACAGAGTGTACATGAGAGTAGTCAATATTTCTTGATTTGCCATTCAGATCAGAAAAGGCTGGTTGTCCATTCTTGAACAAGGCACTTTGTTTCTGATAACATTTCTAATGCTTTTACTCTCAAGCATTCATAGTGAGTGAGTGAGTGAGTGGGTGGGTGAGTGGTTGAGTTAGTGAGTGATAGGGTGTGAGAGAGAGATCATCCAGTTAAAAATGTCATAAATTAGTCTAGGGCACGTACTGCTTACAGTACATGATCACACTGAACCATGGTAATCACACATTGACCTATCCGGAAGGTTAAAAGATGTTTAGGTCAACTATTTTGCATGATATTTTTTCATATAATTATAGTTATTGTAATTTGTTCATCCCTATCATAGGATAATGTGAAAATGGGAAGAACAGGGCTATGCAATACTCTTTAAAACTAAAGGGTTTTTTTTTAAAAAAGAAAACATATATAAACTCTTCACTCCGTCTTCATGACTTTTTATATGGGACATTTGCCAGCTCCGGCATTGCTAAATCAAGAAATTAAGGACTTGACTTCAGATTTTGTGTCTGTATTGACTTGACAGAACACCTAAAACACTGTGTTACCACTACACATAACATGTTGATTTCTGAACAAATGTTCCCATCCCATGACTGTCAACAATGAACTCATCTCTCTTCCGAAATCTAGGAGAATTAAACCTATACCTCTACATTGCATTACATTACATTACATTTAGCAGACACTTTTTTCAACCAAAGCGACTTACATATTGACATCCACATCCATATGCCATGTGCCTCAGGGTTACAAAAACTGCAACAGCCCCCCCTGCTGGCTGGCTGCTGCTCCCCTTCCTCCAGTGTTGCACTAACTCACCTCAGCCCTTATCCATAGGGGGCACCAGCTTGCCATTTCCATCATTGCCATTCCAGGACCAAGGCCAGCTACCAAGCCCCACATGCCCATCACTAGTTCGCCCATTAGATTGCTTAGACTAGCAAGACATAGCAGAGAATAGCAAGTTTGGATTAGTAGCTGCCATTGGTCCTGGGATGCCAAATAGTGAGGATCACATGTGATGGATGTGCACTGACACACCCTATGGATGAGGGATGATTTAGAGTTTAGATCGAATAGTGAAATGGAGAAGCAGGGGAGGAGCATGGAGGCTGTGCAACTCCAGCGTGACATAATGGGCAGTAAGGAGAGTTTTATTCTCATTAGTGGAATGAGTGATGGTTGTCAGTCAAGCCTATGAGCTCCTCTCGAACTTTGTTTAGAAAACATAATTTATCAGCTCTCAGTTGTTAGCATAGCGCTGGGCAAAGTAGTGAATCTTAAAAAGCAAGAATTTAAAAGCCTCCATGTTTTCTCTATGTTCTCCCTATTAAAATACAGTTACATGAGTAGTCACATGACCAAGTATGGTGAGACAAAATAAATCGTGGTGCATTTCTAACCAGGTAAGAGGGATAACAATATTGTGTGGCGGAATGACAATTGGGAGCACTTAGACACTCTTGCACGTTCAGTTCTTTGGAGTGAAGATAATACTGCGCCGAGTCTAAGTGCTATCCCTGTAGTTCAATGGAAGCATTAAGTCCTATTAGGAAAAGCTAATCACTGTAATGAGAACCGGTTAGTTAGAGTAAACTCCCAATTATTACGAAGTTTGTATTATGTTAATTTAAAGTGACCTTTGGGGTCAACATCACCCTGCATGTTTTTGGCCATCAAAAAAGTTGGTATTTTAGAACTTTCAGTCATTTTAGTGGAGGTACGTGTAACTCAAAAGTAATGCATAAGTAATGTAATGCGTTACAATTCAAAGACAGTAATATTGTAGACCTAATGTAAATAAATAGACAGTAGTAATTTATAATGCGTTGCATTTTGGAAGTAACTTGCCCAATACTGAAGAGTATAATTCAGACACCACCATCACTCCAGCCACCAACCTGCTGCCCGCTCCAGCCACCGACTTGCTGCCCGCTCCAGCCACCGACCTGCTGCCCGCTCCAGCCACCGACTTGCGCTGCCCGCTCCAGCCACCGACCTGCTGCCCAACAACCTGCTGCCCGCTCCAGCCACCGACCTGCTGCCCGCTCCAGCCACCGACCTGTTGCCCAACAACCTGCTGCCCGCTCCAGCCACCGACCTGCTGCCCGCTCCAGCCACCGACTTGCTGCCCGCTCCAGCCACCGGCCTGCTGCCCGCTCCAGCCACCGACTTGCTGCCCGCTCCAGCCACCGACTTGCTGCCCGCTCCAGCCACCGACTTGCTGCCCGCTCCAGCCACCGACTTGCTGCCCGCTCCAGCCACCGGCCTGCTGCCCGCTCCAGCCACCGACTTGCGCTGCCCGCTCCAGCCACCGGCCTGTTGCCCAACAACCTGCTGCCCGCTCCAGCCACCGACCTGTTGCCCAACGACCTGCTGCCCGCTCCAGGCACCGACCTGCTGCCCGCTCCAGCCACCGACCTGCTGCCCGCTCCAGCCACCACCAAAGACATCGCCACTCCAGGCAAAGCCCTACCGATGCGAGATCCATGTGGCCAGAAATGGCAGAGGAAATGCACTGACAAATTTTTACAAGGAGAGGCAAAAGCAAATCTGGCAAATGTCCTGGGACCTGGACTACACAAACAAATGGGCATCTGTATAACACCATCAGCCAGCTACCAACAGCAAGACCTGTAAATGGAGGAGAGAAGAGTCGGCGGAAATGGTCCTTTGTGTACAGGCTTAAGGACTTGAATCAGATCCCACAGCAAAACATTCTTTTTGACCACATTTGGGTTCCATCCAGCAAACGACAGCCTGGTGCTTTCTGTGATGGGGAGTGAGGTAAGCAGTGGACCTGCAGCCTGTCATTGACCACATTGAGTCATTCAACCCCAGTGAGTCACTATCGTAGGGAGCATGCCCACATCGTCGCTACTTACCTAGTGACATTTCAGTTAAATTCATGAATGCTGACTTTGTTGAAAAGGGCAAAAGCTGCTCTTATGAAACATACAGAAAGGCGGTAAAACAGCTTTACATCAGCTTCACTAAGCTTGGTGAAGAGGAGTGCCTCCTTCATGATCAGCACAAAAACACGCATGAAGAGAATGCACAGATGGACTGCTTGCAGTGCCAGAAATGGTGCCTTCCATGAGACTTTTGCCTCTATGGGGGAAAAACATCTCTGTGGTCTGGCATGAGGGCATGGCGGACAATTGCTCTGCTCAAAACAAAAATTGGTGCCTTTTGTCCACATTGGTAAGCCTTGTCAACGGGTCCACCACCTCAAGGGAAGACATCACCTTGAAATTTTTAGAGAAGGGGCACACTTTCATGAGTGCTGATAGTGTGCATCATGGGGCTGAGCAGGAAATGCGAAAACATCCTGGAGGCAATGTCTTTGATTTTGAAGACTTCGTCAGTGTGGTGGCAAACTAACTCAAAGAGGATGGAGGTGATTGAGATGGAGAATTTGAGTGTGCCAAGATGGAAAGATGGCCATTCTGCAGCAAAAATAAAGAAGGATGTGAAGTTGAGCCAGATGACTGAAATTCAGGTACGGCGTGGGTCCAGGAGCCTATTCTTTAAAAGAATTATCCGGAGTAAAATGCACTTTAGATCAATTTACCGATGATTAGCAGTACATACGTTGAGTTGACATCAAAATCATGTCATTCCGATGTGTTTTGATAAAGTTCGATTTTACCGTTTTTAGTCAAAACTCGCTATAGCCTGGAACTGACCGTGCATGGCATTTCGCCGCTACAAAACGCTATTTTTATACCCCTTCTACAGTTCCAAACAACATTACACTTACGTGGTAGTGAGTAGAGGGTCCCTAAAGCCAAACCGAAGTATCCCGTGCCAGTACCTTTCCTGAAATGTTCCCCTAAAGATGGCAGCTGCAGTAGCAACATTTCCGGAAAGGTACTGGCTTGATTAAATTAATTCTAGACTCTCTATCCGACCACATAAAGACCTCGGGATACTTCGGTTTGGCTTTAGGGACCTCGCAAAACTTTTTTTCTATTTTTTACTTTCGGAACTTGCTGGGGCTGGGCTTCCTACTTAACCCCAATAGACCCACAAAGCACTACCGCCAGATAGCAATCATATCAAGGGACCGAACGAGCGAACCGGGAGGAACAAACGTCCGTTAATTCTGTCAATAATTGCATAGGCCTATGATCATAAGTAAGTATCGTCCTTCCACCGCTGGTTTTTAATCAGGCCGACAGTGATTTGCGGTCAGGTTTTAAACGCACATTTTTGTTAATTATGTGTCCACAGGCTACGGCAACCCCGGGGGGTACGACGTGATCCTGTCCCACAGCAGCAGAGTGGAGGCGTCGGATGACCTGCCATTCCTGCAGAGGGAGCATCAGTCCGCTGGCAAGATGACCGTCGAGGAGGTTTTGGGTCTTGGTCTGAGGTAGCGAGTAAGTGTCCTTTGGAAAGCCTTAGAGCTGAAAATGAGAAGGCTTTTGATGAGTTGCTCGGAACGTACCCTAATGCCACTTTTGTTTGCACTTGTGTTTTAACAGGTGGGCATGATCCGAGGCCAAGATTCTCCAGGCCATGGCCAGCAGGATCGTCCCCGTCAACGGCCTGCCCTGCGAGCTGAAATCGTTCGAGATCTGCGACCCCACTGGACAGACTGCGCTGACCGTGTGGGATCGCCACATCTTGTCCGTGCAGGAGGGCAGATCATACCGCTTCGGCACTTTGGCCACCAGGAAGGAGGGGGACCGGACCGTCCTGACGACCACTTCATCCACGGTGGTCACGGCCATCGCTGAGGTTGGGCAGCCCACGTCGCTAAGGTTTGTGTCCGCCAGGGTCGGTCAGACCGTGAGTGGACCTGTGACTGGGGTGCAAATCGTTGCCAAGCTGAGGTGTCGGAGGTGCCACGCAAGCCAGGGAAACGTGGCTCCCAGGTCGCCCACTCACCACTGCGACGGCTGCGGTCTCCTCCAGCGCGCAAGCTCCTACACCATTTCTTACTCTGGAGTGCTGGTCGTGATCGGGGGGCACGGGGAGGAGCGCACCATGACCCTGACAAATTCGTCCGTGTTCAATTATGTCAGGGACAACTATCTAACCTGCAAATTCTGTCAGCATACAATTGATTGGAGTCGAAAGGACACTTGCACCGATCATTTTAAATCCAAGGTTCACTTGAAGAACAAAGAAAAATCAAGAGGGAGAGCTCTCCAAGTGACACTGGACATAGTAAGCAAGTCACAGGATGACAGACAGGAATTTGGAAGTACATTATAGAACAAATGAATGTCAATGATATGGTATGATGGAAGTATCTCAATGCATGCCAACTCGGTCAATATCTTCCTTATGTGACTTGGCATGCATTGAGATACTATAGCGATTTAAGTTAAAGTTTCAATTAAGAACAAAACAAGACTGTTGTTATTTTTTGATCAGTTATCTAAACCGAAAATACTTAAATTTGTGGGACTCCCTCTGTGTTTTGGCCGCCATTGTTGCCAATTTCACCGTGTGTTGTGGGTTCCCCTTGGTTTCAAGTGAGCGAACTTGCTTGGTTTTAAGGGGTATCTAACCCTTAACCTTACCCCTCCCCCTTGATCAAAATGAGAATTGAGATGGCCTTTGATCTCACATGAACGCACAACACTAAGGGGAGGGGGTAAAACAGAGTTTACTTACTAACGCAAATACAGCTAGTTAGGTAACGTTTTAGCCTTGTTAAATCAGGGATAGCTGTAGTAACACAAATCATTTTTCTATTCTATTCTATTTTTGTAGTGCAAATATGGACCCGATTAAGCTGAAGAGTGCCTATTGGCATTTTAAAGCTTCTTTATTGGATGATAAGCACTTTGTGGACTTCTTCACCTTCTTTTGGGAAACTTTTAGGAAGGAAAAGGGGACTTATTGAATGTGATGAACATACTACGGCACTGAAGCGGAAAAAGAGCATGCTGTCTGACGGATACTAGAGCCCAGGAGGCTCTGGTGCGTTCTATAGGTTCCAGTGTGTAGCACATATGGATGCACCCTCTGAAGTTTTTCTTTGGTTTAGAGAGAAAAATTGGGTAAGGTAGACTCATCCGCTGCCTGCTGTCAGATACTGGGCAGGAGCTCACTGATCCCACTGATATTCGTAAGCGTGCATTAGACTTCTATGCTGATCTATGTAAGTGTGAGCTTACCAATGTGGAGGCTAAAGCCAGTGATTACAATGACAGACTACCTAAAATACATGAAGGAGCTGCTGCTGCTGCTGCTGCTGTCCCTTAATGAACTTTACACAGCACTTATGAGTATGAACAACGGGAAGGCACCTGGAATTGATGGATTATCAGTAGAGTTCTATACGTTTTTTTTTTTTTTTTGGTTAGTGAATGGGCAAGACTTGGGAGTCCTGCGTGATAGTCTTGAAAAAGGCTTACTGCCATCACCTTACTGCCCAAGAAGGGTGACTTGCAAAATTTGGCCAACTGGCGCCCTGTTTCACTCTTGTGTGTGGATTTTAAAATTCTCTCCAAGGCTCTAGCCACAAGGATGCGTGTGGTAATTGGGCAAGTACAGTAGTGCACATTGACCAGACCTACTGTATACCTCAAAGGATAATTTGCGATAATATCGCTCTAGTTTGTGATCTTCTTGATTTCTCTTTTCTAGCCCCACTAAAGCTGGCTTGATTTCACTAGACCAACAAAAAGCTTTTGACAGGGTCGAGCATGTGTGCCTTTGGCAAACCTCAGGCAGCATTCATACTGTCACCCAAAGTCCGATTTTTTAGCCGATTCAGATTTGAATCGGATGTCACTTTTGAAGTATGAACAGTGACAGATCACATGAAATGCGATTTTTGCTAAACGGATCCAAACCACATCCAGGAGGTAGTTTCATATCGCATGGACAGATGTGTCTCAGTCTGAACAGCTCCCAAGACTCAGATCGGTTTTGACTATCCATGATGTGACTTTACGCGTCTGACCGCCCACCTATTTGAGTTGTAGAGCAATGTATTTTGACCATGTTATATTGAAATTTGACTAAACAATACTCAATGCTAAACAGTGCATTATACGGTCTCTGCTCTGTTTCTATGGAAGTTGCAAGAATCCACGATGTTGTTAATTAATTAAATAGCCTTCCAACAGTTTGAAGCGGAGCTTGCGACCGATTAGTTTCAATTTCTGTTACGCAAATGCGCACACGCATGCATGTATTCAATGAACACTCACCTAGTTGTATTGTTCTGTTTAGTCACATCAAATTAGCAAGTATTTCCTACTAATGACAGAAACGTTTGTTTTCGTTGCTACAACGACCTGTCAGATCTGATACTAATGTGACCTTGTCTGAACAGAGCCATATCCGATTTGAACACTTGCTAAAAGCAGTGTGGACCGTCAGCCCTAAAAATCAGCTATTAGAAGGAATCAGATTTGAATCAGATTTGTCTGCAGTCTGAACGCAGCCTTAGTTCACACTGGCAGTCGAAATCCGATGTCTTGCATATCCGATCAGAATCTGATCTTTCTTACTGACTGTTCTCATTGCATAATGCAAGTGATCACATGCGATCTTGGCGTGCAATGCTCAGATCAGATATAAATTACACACACCTGGATTCATTAGGTAGAGTTGTACACAACCAAGTCGTCATGGATGAAAGCGGATTAATTTTTTTATATTTTCCAACTTATTATGCGTAGCCGCGATGCAAATACCTTAGTTTGTGAGATGGTGTCAGAAACGGAGGAAACGAACATATTCGAGATTTTTCTTTGCAGCGATGTCAACGCGCATGACACAGCAACGGGCCTGGCGCACGCGCTGTATCAATCAATCAATCAATCACTTCCGTTACTCAGAATTACGTTGCAATTGTTTGTCGCAGTGCAAATGGCGAAAGGAGCACGTTGAAATCCTATTCAAGTGGTTTGACTGTTCAGATTGAATCATATCCGATGGTAAGTGATAATGAAGCCACCTTCGTATGTGGTGCGAATCAGCATTGGACAAATTGCATTTCATGCGTTTTGTGCCGTTAAGACTACTCAAAATTCAAGCTAGATACAATCCAGATAAGCAAAAAATCGGATTGCGACTGCCAGTGTGAACTAAGCCTTAGATGCCTTTGGCTTTAGAGCAGCGTTTCCCAACCTTGGGGTTGCTTGAAATTCAAATGGGGTTGGCTGAGACACCTATCAGTACATTACATTTACAAAAAAAAAAAATGAGTAGCTTATCTTATCGGATCCCATGCAATCACGAATAAACAGACAGCCCGCGGGCTTTGATTGACATGATCAACGTTCCAAACAATGTAGCAAAACAAACAAGAGTTGAATTAACGTTAGCTTGCTAGCACCTTGGCGAAAATGGACAGGTTTTTTCGTCCAACTGCGACCCCTAACCCTTCTGAATCTGAACATGGCCACATCAAACATCCAACAAAGAGGACACGAAAATTTACGACGACACCTTTCTGGAATATGGATTTACGAGTGTCATTGAAAACAATGAACAAAAATGTACTATCCAGTGAAAGCATGAAACCAAACAAATTGAAGAGACACTTTGAAACAACACATAAGGAATACGTGGGTAAGCCCAAATCTTTCTTCGAAAGAAAATTTATGGAACATACCAAGCAGCGAGTGTACTTCAAGAGGATGATGACTGTCAACGAGCGAGCTTTGAAAGCATGGTTTGCGGTGAGCTACATTGTGGCAAAGTCAATGAAACCACACACCATAGCAGACACTATGTCTGAATCATAAGTACACACGCTGGGCAGTGTGCATTTTCCAGGAGTTACGTCAGAATAGACTGTCCAAAAGTCAAGCACTCTCACTAGATGGGTACTTCGTTTGGCATGATTTTCAAGCGTGCATCGATGCATCTTTTTTGGCCTCAGATATAATCCATTGCGCAGCCAAGATCAAAGATCAAAATTAAAACGAGTACACATCATAATGCAAAATCGAACGAGGTTATTACCTGGGCAGATATTTACTTGAAACTATATTCGGCCTCATCACAGGCGCAAAGTTTTCACGCAGCAGCACTTGAATCCCATCCCGTGAAGTTCCAGTCGAATCTGGAAGTTAGGAGTTTTCAAGTGCTATGTGCTATGGCTATGTGAGAATAGCTGTGCTTCGCCTGTGATGAGGCTGAATATAGTTCCAAGTAAATATCTGCCCAGGTAATAGCCTCGTTCGATTTTACATCATGATTTGTACTCGTTCTGAACACACGTCTCACGAGATATATTTAGAAAAAAAATTAGATGTCTCGGTCACTTTTTTGGAGGACGTGCTAACTGACACCCTTCATTTACAGCAACTGTGCTAAGCTAAAGCTAAAAACGCTGCTCCCAAAGCAGGACAATGCCCGGACAGATTTTAACCGGGTTTTTTTCACTGTTCTAACTCTGGGGGTGACCGAGACTGGCTTAATTTCATTTTTGGGTGGCGTATTCCTTTAATTGAGTTGAATTAAAGATTGGTTGATTTGAGTAAAACAAACATGAGAAATCGCACCTTCTAATAATGCTATGACAGTAAAAGTACTGCTAGCCTACATCAGAGTTTTTCAAACTGGGTGCTGAAGCACCCTGGTGTGCTGTGATGCATGCAAAATAGATTAGCCATAAAATCCATTATAATAAATACAGTTGTGATGGAGGTACAGACATTTTATGCACTTACATGGAAGGCATAGTCCTGATATTTCTGCTCATATAACCTCACCTTCTCATAGTAATGCTATGATAATAATAAAAAAAAACAGTTATGGCCTATCTGACATACAATATATTGCCAAAAGTATTGGGTCACTGCCTTTACATGCATATGAAGGTAAGTGACATCCCATTCTTAATCCATAGGGTTTAAAATGACATCGGTTCACTCTTTGCAGCTATAACAGTGTCAACTCCTCTGGGGAGTCTTTTCACAAGGTTTAGGCATGTGTTCTTGGGAATTTTTCAACCATTCTTCCAGAACCGCATTTGTGAGGTCACACACTGATGTTGGAACGAGGAGACTGGCTCTCAGTTTTCGCTCTATTTCATCCCAAAGATGTTCTGTTAGCTTGAGGTCAGGACTCTGTGCAGGATGAACTTGACTGGCCTACACAGAATCCTGACCTCGTCCAACATCATGTGACCTGACAAATAGGCTTCTGGAAGAATGGTCAAAAAAAATCCATAAACACACTCCTAAACCTTGTGGAACGCCTTCCCAGAAGAATTGAAGCTGTTATAGTTGCAAAGAGTGGACCAATATCATATTAAACCCTATGGTAACCCAATAGTTTTGGAAATATAGTGTATCACTAGGATAAATAAAATGGCATGGAAGTACAAATAATGTAGAAAGGAGGTTGAGAGTAAAAAATGTTTCATGTCTTAATTTCCAGTGGATGAATGTAAAAAAAAAAGGAAAAATTTGAGGGATGCGTACAGGAGAGCAGTACAGAAGATGAAAGAGAGGCAGAGAAGTGGTGCGGGGGCTGACAATTCTAGGCCATGGAAGTATAGTGGCATCATGAACTTCCTTGCCCCTTACATGGAAAACCGGGCTACTAGTGGCAATATGTCCCAGGGGGCTATAGGGAGTTTGTGATGCCAGTCAGCCCGCCAACCTCCATTGCCGGTCAGTCCCCCAGTGGCTGCCAATCGGCCTGCCAGCCACCCCCAACTGAGGTCAGCCAGACTCCCCAGGGTAGCAGTCAGCCAGGTCCCGGTCCCAGCTGCAACCCAAGCCCAGGCCGGCTACCTACAATGCAGCCAGCAGCGAAGAGGTCCAGGGTGGGGGCTCTCAGTGCATTTGAAAAGTGTCTGGTGAGTACTATCGAGAGGAGTGAGAGCACCCCTCCACCCCCCCCCCCCCCCTTCAAATCCACCCAGTGACCCAGATGACCTGTTCATACGCAGCCTTCTGCCACAACTTCAGGCTCTCTCTCCTGCCAGGAGAGCAGAAGTAAAGTTCAATGTGTACAGGATCATATATGAGGCCATGTGTAGGCAGAGGGAAGAGGAGCAGCAGTTATGAGTGCCCACGCTACTAAAAACTGACATCCAAGTTATTACAGTGCATGCAAATGCACTGTTCTGTTCTTCCTAGGCATCTTCTTCTTCTTCTTCTTCTTCTTATTCTCCTAACCAGGTCCTAATTCGCTTCAACCGTTTAACGTAGAAACTTGGTTCAAACTTTGTTACGTAGGTCTTGAAAATAAGACTAAGTCTATGTATATTTCAGTTCTGTAAACTTGATACTTTTTGAGATATTAGCAAAATATTTTTCCCCATTGACTTTTCATAGACCTCTGAAGCTGCCCTCTGCCCATATAAGGAGATCCGGGAGTTAATTGAAGCCAACTGCCCATATATGGCAAGCTTTTTTGTAGGCGAACTTCAGAGGTCTAACCCCGCATTCACACTGTCTCCGTCCGTCAACGGATCACGGAGGTTGGATCTGCCGTATGTGTATTTGCATACACGTGATCCGATTGGCTGACGGATCCGTCGCTGACCGGAAAAGTTGAACATTTCTCAACTTTCTTGACGGAGGCAACGGAGCTGAAGCGACGGACGGACCCACAATGCATTTCGAGTCCGCCCCATGCAAAGTGAATGAGATCCGTTGACGGACGGAGACAGTGTGAATGCGGGGTATCGCACTGCACTGCTGATTAAGCTGATTTGCACCTGTATCAAGAGCCAGCTGCTCAAGGGCCTATCAAGTTTAATTGACAGCCAGTTAAATTGAACCTGCATTATCAGTTCTCTCTGTCTACCCATTCACTCATACACACACACACACACACCTGACTGCAGTACTTCATATATACCACACTTCTCCATGCACTCCACAACATTCTCACCTTAACCTAACTACCCCATTTCACTGCATCATAGAAAGCCACGCTCCTTTCATCCACTTAAATCCACTCACACACACGCACGCACGCACGCACACACACACACACGCACTCACACTCAGAGGTGGAAAAGTCAAGCTTCAGAGAGTAAAAGTCCAATCACGTATTGGTTCTATCTGTGCACTTAAACACAGGTGATCTCACCAATTAGCTGCTCTGCCTGGCTAGAGAGTTGTACTACTTAGAATCAGCTGGTTGGTTGGACATACATACAACACACTGCCCCCCCCCTTCCCTCACCTTCCTCTGTCCATACCTGTTTGTAAATTTAAGTTTGTTTCACATTTTATCTTATGTCTTGCTTTTGCATGCACTGGTAATTTCCTCGAAATTACGTTTTCTAGTTTTGTCTTTGTTGTTTGGCTCCGGCACAGGTTGCGCTAGTTTGTTTTGGCTTGGCTTTATCTGGTGTTTACCATGCACTGTTGTTTTGTGTGAATAAATATTTCTTTCTGCATGTGTAATGGACAGTGTGCAGGACTTCTTCTATAAGAGTTGTTTGATATAACATTAATTGGATGAGTGATACATTACTTTTGTGTAATTACTATATTTTCAGTGGGAGTGGGTTATGAGACAACACAAAAAATATTTGCTTTTTATTCAAACGTGGGTGGCTCTTAAAAGAGCCTTTGTAGAGGATCATTGTAGAGGATCATCAGTAAATGGCACCCTCAGCACTGAAATACGTAGCAAAGGTCTCCCTCACCCGTATTGCTTCCTGTGCAGAGTGGTTCCTCCCTGCCCTGGTGATGCCCTGAAGTGCCTGAGCTTCCTCAGCAGATCCACGCCTGTTCTGCACATTGGCGCCTGATGACCTCCGGATGAAGTTGTGCAGAATACAGGTGGCTTTCACACAGGCTTCCACATTACTTGGCTCAAGGTGGATCACAGAGTGGTACATGCATGGTTTTCCACTATCATCCTGTAATTGTAGACCCTCTGTCTGTTGGGGAGGCTGACACCAGGAAAGGACCTCATCAGGTTCCTACGTAGAGGAAAGGCCTCATCACCAACAAACACATGCGGCTGTGCCCCTAGGTGGTCAGCTCCAGGCAGGGGTTTGTCAGGGGGTAAGCCGAGTGTGCCATCCTGCAAGGCCTGGCCAAAGGCAGTGCTGGACAGAGTCCCACCGTCACACCTCCTGCCGTAACTCCCAACATCGATGACACAAAAGCAGTATGCCGCATCTACAACTGCCAAGAGCACGATGGAATATGTGCCCTTGTAATTGTAGAACATCGACCTGGAGTTGCTGGGAGCACAGATGTGCACGTGCTTTCCATCGATGGAGCCTACACAATTGGGAAAGTCCCAGCGGTTGTAAAGTTCCTCCTCAATGGCCTTCCAGTCGTCTGTGGTGGGAACTGGTATGTAGTCGGCGACAAGGACATGCTAGATGGCCCTGGTTACCTCTGCCACTATGCCAGAGACAGTGTTGTGTCCCACACGGTAGTAGAAGCCAATGGTATGAAAAGAGTTACCAGTGGCAAGGTACCTATGAATGAAAAAAATCTAATTAAAATTAAAATGACATCTCAAACGCCTTTAACAGCAAAGTGGGGTGGTGGACCCAAAATTAAAATAAAAAATGTAAGTTTTACTTAATGGTTAATGAATAGCTCATGAAATGCACTGGCACTGCAAAAATAGGCCTACTCAAAATCAAAATGAAAATATCAGATATGAAATATTAAACATTACATTTAAGTTTATAGGTTGAATGGTCTCTAGTTGTAGTGCGTCCATAACGTAAAACAAAAAGAGAATAAAAATATTTAACACTCACCACAAACAAATCGCAAGCCGTTCAGCAGGTGGAATCGCTGAACGGTCCTGTTTGGCTATCCGCGGTCCAACCTTCTGGAGGAGCGCGTCGAACTGAGCCCTGTTCAGTCGAAAATACTGCGCAAACCTCTCATCATCCAGCCACAACTCCTGGACAAGACGGTGGAACGAGCCGGGTTCAAGACGAGCCTGGAGAGTTTCGTGCACCCATGCAGAGCGAGGGCGGCGCTGTTTCCTTTTCCAGAGCACGTACACAGCCGCAATCTTCAAAAGCTTTCGCCGATCCATTTTGCAATTGATGAATAGGTAAGGCAAAGTGGGCTTTAATTGGTGGGAGGAGGACCTGATTTAAGGTAGCACAGGAGAACTAGAAAATGTAATTCCATGGAAGGAATTACCATTGCATGTAAATGCAAAAAGGTTACTGACATCATTGTATTAGGCCTATAGTTAAAAAGACAACTAGGCTACACAGACGAATAGATAAATAACAATAAGCCAATTACAATTCCACTGAAATTACTTGGAAAGTCACATTTAAAAAGTGATTTATGAAAATGCATCAAAATTGTGGATACAGGCTATTTTGGAAAATAACTCTTCATTTATTAGAATTTGAAAAGACTGAAATGAAGTTGCCAACTTAAAACGAGTTGCAAGAGCTGACACTTTAGTAGTGAAACGACTGGTAGGATAGCTTATAGCCTTCATATCTACACTAATGCAGGTTAAAAGTAGGCATGATGGAATACGGAATACAATCTCATTCTCAAACAACGACAATCAGCGATGATGCAGCAACAGGTAGGATATCTAGCAAATGTAACGTTAGCTTACAGTAGGATATTTTATGTAGGCTAAACATTTTACAGGATGAGCTAGTATGTTCTTCGAAGTGTGTTCAGGTGCGTGATTGTCCTAATAGGAATGTACAATAAGCTTAGGTTTTTAATTTGTGAATGATACCGAAAGCTTTAAATGATTGCCTGGCTGGCAAGTCTAACGACTAGCTTGCTAAACCCTGTTCGCCTTGCAGCCTACCCCGACGTTAAACGTTAGCCTGGAGCAAGTTTGGTTGTCGTTAGCTAAATACAGTGTTTACATTGACGTTAGGTTAGATTGTCTTTAGGTTAGATTGTCTTTAGCTGTTGATAACGTTACCGAGAGCAAACCGGTTAGGCTACCGCTACTGTAACGATATAAACAAATCAACTAAGGAGTAGCCTAACAGGAGACAAGACGACAACGTCCTGGATTACAGTGGCAAGGTAGAATGTTTTCACAGCTGTAGACGTAACGTAACATTCACGTTTAGCCTGGTTTAGCGCAGCGGTGATGCCATGGCTTTGGACAGAGAGGGTTAAAGCGGAGCTTTGGATCAGACTCAGAGATCCTTGATTACTGACAGCTGAGCACTGACGTAACAATTAGTCTTTGCCGCCAAAGGGTCTCAATGTAAACTCAATGGGAATTTTAAACTTTTTTATCGTAAATATCTCAAAAAGTATAAAGTTCACAAATGTGAAAAATACATAGAACAAATCTCCGTTACAAGACCTGTGTATGAGTGCTTGAATGACGTCAAACGGTTCAGTGGTTCTAGAGCCTTTGATGTTTGATTTTGGTCGGAAGCAGAATAATAAAGATAAGAAGAACAGGGATAACAGTACATTGCATTTGACATGCAATGTAATTATCTTGCTAGAGCGGGCTTACCAGGTTACTAGGCAACCAGCAGTAGAACGGAAAGGAAGCGCCCACCAAGCGACAGAGTGTTGCTGTCTCTTGTAGTTTGACTGTAGGGTGAGGATCTTTGGTTCATGTTAACTTGTCATGTGCTTTGTTCTTGCTTCTTCCAGTTAGCCTATTAGCCTGTATGATGCTCATTGAGCTCAATGCAAATCAAACAGGCTAATAGGCTAACTGGAAAAAGCACCATGCCAATCTCTAGCTATGATAAGGGTATGTGATGTGGGGCTATTTTAATTCCAAAGGCCAAGGGAACTTTATCAGGATGCATAATATCCTGGATCCATGAAATAGCTGGCCTTTAAAAATAAAAACATATAACAAATCCTCCTGCTCCTATGGGAATTTAACATAGGGGTCAAATACTTATGTCCCCTTTATGTAAGGAGGAACATTTATCTATTTACGATACATTCTTCAATCACAAAGAAAATTAGTGTCGTTAGCGGTTTGGTTTTTACTTATTTTTATTAATTAAGCATTACAATCAATTCTCAAAAGATGATTTTATATTCCTCTTTTTAGTCAACTTTAGCATGGGTGCAAATACTTACTGAACCCACTGTAAATATCTGCAATTTTCTGAGAAAAATGCACAGAAGTTCCTTTTACTGTCATGCACTGAAGTTCTACACAAAACTGTGTTCAATGCGTTGGCCAATGAAATCGTCAGATGAGCCAGATTGCAGTGTGGCGAGAAGCGAGAAGAACCTGCTTCTGTTTGATGTCAACTCTTACGGTAAGTGTAATAATGTCGACATTAATGTTACAATGTTTATAATTTATAGCCTACTGAGAGTGTAACAGCACCTACTGAGAAGAATGTATCTAGTGAGAACAGGTGACTGCATGCTAGCAAACTTGAATGTTAACTTCCGAGTTTCACCAGGCGATAATAGGGCTGTTATAATACAACATTTAGGGTACTATGCTCATTTCCAAAAGTTAGCCAATGGCACTAATTCAATTTAATGAACTAGTTATTTAGTTCACTTTTGCATACTAATGTTACCGTAACCATTACCTCAGTCAGTAACGTAGCCTACTGTTACATGCTGTTAGCATCATTTTGTTCACTGATAGTCAGTTCGCTCAAATAGGTAGGCTAAAGTCACGGAGTTTGGCCTAGTTAGGATGTGTACTTGCACAATACCTTGCCTTATGCTTAATTTTTTTTCACAAATGGTTGGCGGCACCATATCGGGACTTCCACAACCAAGGTAAGCTTGTTAGCCAAGTTCCACAACCAAGTTAGCTAGCAAGCTATCAGCTACCGGTAGGCTTAGTTTATTTTTGCATTTAGCCTCAGATGCTAACGTTACTTCGGTCAACTTTTAAGGATTTGTTATTCTGTTACGGATAGCCATGGGGCGGTGGTGGTGTAGTGGCTAGGACCTGGACTAGTAATGCCTGAAAAGTTGTAGGTTCAATATCTGGCTTCTACCGCTGAGCCCTTGAGCAAGGTACATAACCCCGAGTTGCTCTGGGGACAATGGCCCTAATGTAATTTTTCTGCAAGTCACTTTGAATAAAATCTAAATGTAACAAAATTTGCCTACTAAATGTGTGTTTTGTCTGCACTTTGTAATTTTCAGACTTGAACAAGCATCAGTAATCCTGACACCCAGACTGGAGAAAGCCAACCCCGCCTCAGTTTAGGACATCCCAGCACATCACCCCAATTTGTCATCGTAGCCAAACTTGATTGCATTGGAATTCCGCCTCTGGATTAGGGCCTAGCGTGCAGCTTGGACAAACCGTGTAAACTGTACTGGTTATGCAACCTGGTCTATCCTGTGCAACTTGCCTCAGTCTTTGGGTTCATTGAGCACTACTAGGGCAGTGCCCGTGCAAACAACGTTTTCCAAGAAACGTGTTGCCCAATGACGTTGATGCAGGTAGATCATGTTAGTTTGGTTTGGTAGAATCAGGCCCGTGCATTTAAAGCTTTTTCTCTTTGCAAAGTAAAGAATGTGAAGGAAAGCCGTATGAGTTGCAGCTAATGGCTTAGACACATTACATACCCGTGCGTTTTTGCTGTTGTTGGGAAATGATAGCCTAAAGCTAACCGCATGCATGGCCCGTCTATGCCATGGCCATGCCGGTATCCGCCGTTCATTCCGACATACCAGCACTCCGACATTGACGTCCAATTGTCGTAGTGGAGGCATGTCTCCTTATGGGAAAAAGTCCCACCACTCCGACATTTTTTTTTTCCATGGTCGCAGTGGCGGTATTTAACTTTTTTTTCAAACAACGTGCCATTCCGACATGAGGTAATTCATAGGCTATTAATGTTACAGATATTATTTTGCTGCCACTTCGTCTGTTTTATGGCCTAGAAGGTTGTATTTGGTATCTGTGGATGGCTCTAGCTCTCCTCGTTTATCTGACATGCAAGCCATATATTTTTGACCACGGTTTCACGAGTAAATCGAAAGTGGTAGCCGAAGCTATATGACATTCTTATTTGTTTGTCACTTCGTCTGTTTTCATAACACAAAAGGATCGATGTGTTTGGTATCAATGGAAAGCTCTGTTTATCCTCTTTCATTTGATATGCGTGTCATGTCTGTGCGATGCCTGGTCCTGGAGTAATCCAAGCGAGAGCAGTGGCTGCATGGGTGAACGCAGAGCAATATAGACTGTAAATATGATATACTTTGATTTAAATTCATGATTTTATTTTATTTTTATACTTGATCGTACAGACACGTGTCTAGTCTTGTTGGAAAGCCCCGGTTCTGCTCTTTCATGCAATATAGGTCTCATCTCGCTGTGACTAGTAATTGCGGAGCAATGTAACAGAGAAGAATGTGTGTGTTTTTTGACGCACTATGCGTCCGTCGGGCTCGTTAAATTGACTTGGAAAAAAATAGGATTTGTAAACTGTCGGAATGGGGGTACTAAAATGTGTCGGATTGGCAGCATGTCTGAATAGCAGCATGTCGAAATAGAGGCATGTCTAAATGGAAGCATGTCGTAGTGGTGGCATGTCTGAGTGGCAGCATGTAACCGGCCATGCCAGTGCTATGAAGCGCTAGGCAACCTCGGTTGTTGATGAGTAGCCTATGCAACATTACGTGACTTTACAGCCTGCTTACCAACATGGGTGCATGTGTGTCGGACTCAGCATGTTTATTAAACATGAACAATCTTGAAACGGTCCGTTGTTTACGTGAGACATCGTAATTTCCATGAATGGCAACACGTGAGTTTGTCAGCGAAATGGGCTTTTTTGTTTCTATGCTGGAGTAAGTGAGAGTGAGGGGGCGTGGCTAGTGCGGAGAGCGGTATAATTGTAGGATTGCGGTAGAGTTGTATTTTGTTTAATTTAACGATATCTGTAATGTTTTGTCCGAAGATGACCAAACTTTGCACTGCACTCACGCATGTCATTAGCAATACATGTGTCAAATTTTAGGTCAGTTGGATGAGTGGTTTGAGAGTTATGCGTGGAACACACAGACAGACAGACAGACGTTCCTTGCATTAATAGATAGATAGATAGATGTTGCTGTTTTTACCATTACATTCACATTCCATTTATGCCTGTGCATTGCATTGCGTCCATGCACACGGACGGTCAAATATATCTTTTGATTCATTTATGGTAATATTTTTTTGAATATGTAAAATTTGCTGCTGTTGTTCGATTATTTGATCCAGTTTCATTAGTACTTTAATCTGAAAGTCTAAAAAAAAAAAAAAAAAAAAATGTATCACAATTACATAAAGGAACTAGAAAAGCACTCCGAGAGCACAGACCTCCGCCAAGTGATTTCATAGCCAGCCGTCTTCTGGATCTAGACGGTGATCCTGGTCACTTCCAAAAATGAATGGTTTCTTCTTTGGGTAATTTCAGACCTTTCCTGAAAATTTAATCAGGAATACAGGAAAGACACAGAGAAGAACAGCTTGCTCCATGCTACAAGTGCCCACCCTACATCTCTGAAAAGAGGTCTGCCCTACAGCCAATTTACTAGACTACATCAGATCTGCTCTGACAAAACTGATTTTGAGGCGAAGGCCAGACTTCTTCACAGAGATTTTAGCTCTAGAGGATATCCCAACAGCTGGCTTGATGCATCATTAGACAAAGTATGTGCCTCTGATACACCTTTGGCCAAATCTCAGTGCAAAAATGAGAACCGCTGAGCAGTGACATCAGGGACATTGTTAATTCGCATTGGCACATTATTCAAAGTGATGACCAGCTGAATGAGCTCTTTCAGAATTTGCCTCTCTGCCTTTTGAGCCTGAAAACATGTCTTGGGAAAACTCATCTGGTGATCCAAAAACAAAGGGAAACCATCAAGTGAGACATCAGCGAAGGTATGGGTACAGCAAAACAGAACATTTAAGAGTTTTGTTTACACCATACCTGGAGTTTCTGAGTCACTCTCATGCTCTCTCAGTACTGTTGTACTGTTGTGTTCTTGTGTCTTCCGGTTGTCTATTTTTTAGAATATATACAGTATATATGTTTAGCAAATTCAGTTTTTTTAAGTTGTTTAGAAATCAATGGTAGCCAATTCTACTTACTGTACATTCTGGAGGAATTGGGAGGGCTGGGGTTGGGACTGACTCTATTCTTTTCTTTTTTGGGGGGGGGGGGGGGCACATTTCATCTGCAAATTCGGGACAAAAATATCTTGTTAACATCAACAACAGCAGACCTGATAGTGGATCTTCAAGGATGATTTTGAGATGGTTAAGGCGGAGCGGTCGCGGCACTAGGGAAGGGGCAGCACTGGAGACTTACTATTGAGGACTGTCTGGTAGCGAGTCGGCCTTTTAGTGTTCCTTTTTTTGTTGTTTATCTCTACCTCGCTTTCCAGGTTCGAAGTGAAAGTCGCCGCTTTCACCTTCTCGGCTGCCGTGCTGTATTAATCTTAAGGGACAAAATTAGGGAAATCTTTCATGCAATTCGGTAATACACTATATAATATAAGTACAACCTGTTTTGCCTCCATATAACCAGTGGGGTATACTATGAATCTCGCTGAATTGTTGTAATATATATATTTTTCTTTACCTGTCCTCGGCCATAATTTTTTTATAGGGAATTTACTCCATCTGTTTTTGTCTGGCAGGACTGCTTTTTTTACCTTTCTGGTTACTTCATTGTTGGTCCAGTATGAAAATATTCCCTGTAAAGTTACCAAAGTAAACATGTATTGCAGAAAACACATAAGTGTTATCTAGGCATTGGCATTAAAAGTACCTTTTTTTCCCCTTACAACCCAGTTGCTGGGGACAGCAGCCATTGCGTCGTCTTCAAACTCCACGACTGCATATTTTTTATCAGCCATATCTGCAAAGGACAGGAAGGTAAGATAAGCATGGTAAAGCAGTGAATGTTACATTGTTTAGCACGCATGTTGTTGTACTGTATGTTTTGTTCAGTCGAACGCCCACTCACCAGGTCATGGTACAGGCCAATGAGTGGGGTGTTATGATGGGACAGACAAGTTCAAATTATGTAATTGCAATTTGCGGTGATGGTAGCTGGGGGTTGGAGGGGGTGGGGGTTACTTCATTAAAATAAGTGAATTTGTTTATGATCCACTCATTGACAGTTACAGCTGTTGTGTGTTGTAGGTTGCATAGAGGACTTCCATGAAGACAGTCTCATTCCTGTTCTCCACCATTATCGCTCTCTTGGTGCAACTGGCTTCATGGTACAGGCCAATGAGTGGGGTGTTAGTATGAAGAGACAAGACAGAAAAGTAAAAATTGTAAAAATGTCATTGCAATTGGTGGTGATGGTAGCTGGGGTTGGAGGGGGTGGGGAGTTACAGCTGTTGTGTGTTGTTGTTTAAGTTGTATGGAGGACTCCCATGAAGACAGTCTCATTCCTGTTCTCCACCATTATCGCTCTCTTGGTGAAACTGGCTTCTGGAACCATCCTTATTGAATAGCGTTTCGGGTGGACCTTGAAACACCCAATAACGCGAGAGTCACAAGGATTCAAAAACAAGGGAAGAGGTGATTCATATTCCCACCGTAGCAATGGACTCCCAGAATCGTCTGTGTTGTCTGTGTCTTCGATGACCTCGTAGCATTTACCATCGCAAACGAAGCTGTTGCACAACCTGCACTTGTGGCTTTTTTCCCGATCTCACGAGCTGTTTTGGTCTTTGCATGTAGTTCTCGAATACAAATGCACTGCAAGCATCCAGGCACCCAAATCTTAGTGCTTCTGCGACATGCACAAGAGAGTGGACATTGTACACCATGAAATGCTTCCCATAAAGGTCCTTGGCTTTATTGACAAAATGAGCCATCAGCTCCTCAGCTTACCTGTTGTGCTGCTGTTGGTGTGGGCTTAGAAGTAGACTCAGGGCTATGCTGAACTGCATGAAGTGATTGTATATCTCGTCCTTCAGTATTCCCTTCAGCACCACCTTTCCCGTATAGACTGCAAATTGTCGTAGCTCTGTGGCTTTCCACCTGTCGATGTCCTTTCTGGCAAAGCAACTTGGCATTGACTTCCTTAATGACAATAACCTCTCGCTGACTTGGTTTACTTGACTAGCTGACATGCGTGTCCTCTGTGGTCCCTTTATCCAAACTTGAAGGAGTTTTTTCATGACTCCCAAGCAGACTTGGTGCATGTACTCGATTGGAAACTGCTCAACTATGTCTACTGGGAGCCTCATTAGTGGTGTTGGTGGCATGTCCTCGTTCCGTTGGCGGTCTTCCATCCAACGACGGAACTTGTCATCAGTTCTTAGGCTTAGTTTGTACACTTCTGGAAATGTCATCCCTAAAGGGTATGTGTTTGCTGGGTAGCCTAATATGTTCATATTGTCCTACAAACATAAAAACAGTGCAACAATCTGATGTTAAGGCGAGACATGGCAGGTGAAAACATCGATTTTTTTGAGCACCAGTCAATTTCGAGATTTTGTGCTAGTTTGCTAGCATGTATTCTACCACCCTACTACAACAAAGTCCGATTTGCACATGTGACATTTTGTCTACTTGCGCCTTTTACCAAAAGTGATCCTAACGCCGCCTTCACACTTGCACCGGCGATACGGCTGCGAAACGACCGGAAGTCATTCATTTCCTATGGAGATTCGCAGACTGCATGCGAATGGGTCCGAACAGTGCGGTACGAAAATCCGTTGGTCCGTTGGTCATCCCGCATGCGTTAAATTTTTTTAACTCGTACGACAGCAACGGACGGTGCCTATCCGATGGAAGTTACCGTTGCTATGGCACTGATAAACAAATTGAATATCTATCTTTTATAATATCATATTACATGCTTTTAAACGATAAAGTTTATAACAAAAGTCATCGTAAAGGAACGTGTATGATCCTTAATGGTGCACAAGCCCATCTTGTGAAAAATAAAATGAATGGTTGGTGTAAAATAAATAATTATTTCCAAACGAAGTTTGTCATGTCACTGTCTTACATGCTTTCGTAACATTATTAGGGCAGTTAGACAATTAGTTTAAAAATAAAATAGCAGTATTGTACATTTTACTCCCAAACTCGAAAAGATTCCGACACTTCCAACGGTCGAGTCCGACGGGAGAGCACTGCGTATTGCGGAGTGCAAGTGTGAAGGCAGCGTAATCGTGTGTGACACCGTTGGAAAGCCCTGTTTCTCCTACATGACGCTATGCGATTCAAATATGGGCATTTCCTTTGTATTAGCAACCAATTGCGAAAGTTCAAAGACGAGTCTGACGCCGCCTTCACACTTGCACTCCGCAATACGCAGTGCTCTTCCGTCGGACGTCGGACTCTAAACAGCCAATAGAGATCGCTAAGACATGTGACCAAAGTCATCAAAACACAAAGAATTATGGGTAGGTTTGGCTCGCCTGATGCCAGCCCATGTAAACTAGTGTTCTGGGTCTATGATCTGGCATGATAATAATGAAAACTAAGCGTGAAAAAATTGTGTGAAAAACAGAACATAATCTCGCGCTTCCTTAGTGCTGCTATCCAAGCCATTCCTCGCCTTTTTGTCACCTCTGAAACATGACGTATACTATTATTTTTCCACGCTGGAAAACTATAAAAGATAAGCTTCATGTTACTCTCAGGGTTCGTACGGGTGCTTGAAATCCATGAAAATGCTTGGATTTTAATGTGGTGTTTTCAAGGTTTGAAAAATGCTTGGATTTGGGGTAAAGTGCTTGTGAATGCTTGAAAGTGCTAGGCCTACATATTTCTCGGCAGTCTGACTCAATAGACCAATTATTAAATGAAGGGAAATAAAATTAATTTGCCGTCTATTAGGGCGCGCGCTGACAATGACGACGGGTTTGGTGCTTCTCATTCATCACTCCGCAAACATGTCCGTTCGCTAGTCTTCTTCATTGAAAGTGAAAGCAGACGTGTGTTGATGAATGTTTGATGCAAGTTCGATGTGTGTGGTGAACTATTTGTTTCTTAGCAGAAGCCATGAAACGGTAAAGGTCAAATTATTTATTTAAAGATACATCATTTATGAAGTTGTTTTGGCTTTGCCACGCGTTCGCGTCCAGTTTGACGTGTCTGGATTTTCCGATAATGACAGCAGCAATCTCGTGATGCTGTATTGACTTTTAATTTATGCGCGTGTAAGTCTAAGCTATTGTGCTTGAAGTTAGCTGTGACCGACTAGCCTACTGGTTTTCATCGTTTTAACCACAAAGCCTGTCGACTTTAGGTCTACTAAATTGTTTAGTTAACACCTTGTCATTTCGCGTTTGTCCAGCCGTTCACCTCCGTGCGCCCCATGTCATTCAAAACATATTTCGGGATAGCCATCTCACTATGAGAAAACGTATGACAACAGTGCTAAGATATTAACACGTTGGCATGCTTGGTAAACACCAGTCTTGCACATAATATTGAGCTGATTTTTTTAGTGGAAATGGCTTACTGTCGCATTGTGCTGATAGATGAAAAAAGTCGCCTATTTAAAGGCACAGTCTGAATTTTAATCATAGCTCTCCATTTAGTGTATGCACTTGAACAACTAGTGATGAAGCATATAACAGTAGGGCCTGCCATTTATTTTAGGAGGAGGAGGGGTGTAGGACATGATACTTTGGAAGGAGAGGGAGTGGTGCAATTTGATTTTCTTTGGAGCAACCTCTTCAAACAGCATCAATATCAATAGGCCTATGGTTCACTATCAGGACTAGAGGACTGTAAGGGGGCAGGCTATATGTGATCAAGTAGGCCTATATTAAAACATGTAGTCAAAATTATAACTTTATGTTGATTTAAGTTGAAACAAAACATGTTATGAACTGAGAAAATCCATGGTCCTACATCATTGTTGGCAAAATGATCATTGCCTACATATTTCAGCCATATCTGGTTTAGTCTTGAGTAGGCCTAGGCTACTTTGCTATAAATGAGTTATAGACTTATATATAGACTATATTGTGGTATGTTATAATGTTTGAAATATATGTATCACAGTTTATCAATAGTTATCATAAAAGTCATCAGATGTCATCATTTAAGGGGGTATTTTTCAAAAAAGGGGGTGCTGGGTATATTTTCCTCTTTTTTTGTCCTATGATATATGAAATATGGTGTGAATCAATCCATGCTGTTCAACATTATCGAGTGCTGTCAGAAAAAAGAACAAGGACATTTGATATGACTTAGACCAAATAGAGCAGCAGCAAACACTAATGAAATGGTTCCATTTTCTATGCCACATTCAGTTAACCTAATGATAGCTGCTGGTTCTTTGTCCTACAATGACCTCAAACAACAGGACTTTGGATTTGTTCACACTCGATTTCGGTACTGGAAAACTGGTCTTGAAAGTCCTTAAAAAGTGCTTGAATTTGGCCATGAAAAAGGTGTACGAACCCTGTACTCTATTGAATTTTATAACACAGCAAGTAAACGGCATTCCGACAACTGCACTTCGTTGTTCCCGCACGTCAGTAAAACAACTTAGTTTTGGGCCACCTATTCCCAAAATGCTTTGCGTTTTACGTCACGTTCTCAATCTCTATTGCTAAACAGTGTGGACAGTCAGCCCTAAAAATCGGATATGAGGAATCCGTTTTGAATCAGATTCTCTGCAGTCTGAACGCAACCAAATGTAAACAAGAAAAAATATGCAAGGAACAGCAAGTTTCTTGAAATATAATAAAAATTACAGTGAAGAGGGAGCTGGAGCACAGTGATCACTTGCAGTCTTGTCCTACCAAGAAGCACCTGACTGCAGTTTCCTAAGGATGAAGGTGTAATGCTCTACCGTAAACAAACTTACCTTTGCAGACTAAACAGGACAACAACACCTTTATCTCCTCAGCTTGCTGTGAAGAGATTACTAGACATGTCGTAGCATTGCTGAGTTGGACCAGGCTCCTTAATGAGGCAGAAACCCCACCAACTTCCTATGCAGCTGAAAGCGCATCTTCAATTTTTCTAGAAATCTCTTGAAGACTGCCACCTACATCTCCATGGCTATTAAGACAAAGAACTGGTTAAAACCACATACTACATGCATGACAGGCTCTTCCTAAATGTCCGTTTAAACACGGAGCCTTTTGTGCACATAGTTATGGAGATAGATTTGTTTCAATATTATTTGTATACACATGCACCATGATCCACATGAATGATATTATTTGCAAGCGCAAAGACAACATTTGTGACTTGTAAATCGGGATTTGCTCAAAGGTGTATTGATTTGTTCAAATGTTTGGAAACTTGCAAGTTAAATCATACCAAATTTGCAAACATATCTCACGTTTTGCATGCGCATCTGTTTGGAAATGTCACTTGCGACTCCTACGTTCCTTATTGTGTGAAGTGTTGAATCTGCATTTGCAGATCACTCAACACGCGCATGAATCCCTGCTTCCGCTGAATGAATGTTGAGGAAAAATGAAGAAAATGAGGAAAAACGAGGAAAAGCGTCCATGGAGCTCCTGACTGTGCTCAATCTTCTTCTTCTTCTTCAAATTGCGGTTCGGGTATATTTGTACATAGTGGCCAAAAAGAGCGTTGCACCGCCACCTACTGGGGTGGGGGGGAGGTGGGTAGCTCTTGCGAATCCAGCCCTTTGCGGATACGAATCGGGTTGGAAAAAGGGGAACGAATGTCTCAAAATTACGTAAGCGGAAGCAGGGATTCATGCGCGTGTTGAGTGATCTGCAAATGCAGATTCAACACTTCACACAAGGAATGTAGGAGTCGCAAGTGACATTTCCAAACAGATGCGCATGCAAAACGTGAGATATGTTTACAAATTTGGTATGATTTAACTTGCAAGTTTCCAAACATTTGAACAAATCAATACACCTTTGAGCAAATCCCGATTTACAAGTCACAAATGTTGTCTTTGCGCTTGCAAATTTTGTCTTTGCGCTTGCAAATAATATCATTTGTGTGGATCATAGTGCATGTGTATACAAATAATATTGAAACAAATCTATCTCCATACATAGTCTATTAGTCCAGGGCCCGTATTCACAAAGAATTTTAGGGCTAAAAGTAGCTCCTAACTGGCGAATTTAGGGAGGAACTCCTAAAAATAATGGGCGTGTCACTCCTAACTTTATGAATCCTAATTTTTTTCACTAAAAGTTATTCACAAAGCATTCTAAGCCTAAAAGTAGCTCCTAAGTCTAGGACAGCGTAAAAGAACTCGAGAGGACTTCTAACTCACTAAGACCTATTCACAACCCGCTTTTAGTGGCATTTCACGTCGCGATGTTCTGAAATGACCGTGCAGTGCAGGAGCTCGCTGTCATGCAAGGGAATAAATGTGCATTGCAACTAAGGATGCAAATGCAATAATGCCACCGACAACCAAAACCACCATTGCATGTAAACTAAATGTAACGTCTTATTGTGCCTAATTAAATTAAATCGCTTCTCCTCTTTGCAAATATAGGCTACGTGTTTTCATACAGATGAATTTAAAACATGTTGCAAATATACTGCTCCAGTCCATAGTGTTTCATTAAGCCTAGGCTTGCTTTACTCTTTATTCATTAAGGCTATGCCTATTTATTCATCATCTTCCATCCTTCACAGCCCGACATAGCGCACGCATTCTCACCAGCTAAGACCTAACACCTGTCACTCAACTCGTCATTGTAGGGGAGGTTTGCCATCATTCCCGCGTTATAATCACGAGCCAATCAAGGTGGTCACTTTCATCAAGCTCGTGCATGAGTAATGACGTCAACCATAGCAACGAAGACTCACTTTTAGTTTAGGAGTGGGCGTTTCTCCTTACTAAAAGTAGGTCTGAAAGGCTTTGTGAATAACTTTTATGGGAAAACTCCTAACTAAAATCTTCTAGCGCGATTTAGGAGTACTCTTAGTGGTAAGATAAAATGCTTTGTGAATACGGGCCCAGATGATGTGAAACTTGTGCTTTTATTATAAAAAAAAAGTTAACATGAGACTTGGTACACTTGTACAGTTTGGGGCTCTGAGAAATGGAGCCATCGCAAAAGCGCCAGTGTTATAGTATCTGGTGCACTTTGTGGGCATGATGCCTTTGCTCTTTTGTAATCATATAAACTATGCACATTTTCATGTAGAAAGAAAGGATTATGTCTGATTTCACAAGGGGGGCTAATCATTTTGGCCTCAACCATGTTTGATTGGTCAAGAAGGTACACAGACCTATTTACGTATTATATACGTATTATAAACGTATTTTCATAACCGATCTTGAATTAATATCTTATATACCCCCTGAGAGAAAAGATAGACTCTGATCTGTTGTATGTGTTGTTTAGCCTTACCCTTGTCGAGGGAGTTTGCAGGTATGGTGGCCTGTTCAGGTTATACTGATGGGCAGCCAGCCTCTCCTGAACGTACAGGGTGAGGTAGAACTCCCGTCCACAATTGACCCTCACTTGATCCCACATGCCATATGAAATGACAGCAGGTCTGAGGAAAATAGATAAACAAAACTTACAGATTTAAAACTAACATATTAAACTTATAACACAAACATAATAATCTTCAAAAATATCATCACATTTAATGCATTGCTAAATGCACTTCACTGTCCAGAATTAATACTATTGCTTAGAAATTATGACTGAGGAAATGTAAGTGTTTGTCTATTTGTGTGTGTGTGTATTTGTTCACCTGTACACTTCCTCATAAATTTTGATGTTATTTTTCACGGGCATAGTGCAGTGTCCCACTACCTTCTTACTATACCCATCAATGGCCATCACATGGGTCACTCCAAACATGACCAGCTTCTCATTCTGGTCCATGTGAAGCTTATGACCCATATACTCCGCATGGTACGGTACAGGGTTAAGGTTTCTGGATCCCTAGAGAAGGGAAGTTATAAAGTTATAAATCTCAGTGACATTGCAATGAATAACAACTGAACAACAATTGTCAAGCAGCCGGGCTATACACTAATCCAGCGCGAACTTTATGGGCGCTGCCATCTTGAATATCGCCATTACTGCGTGCCTGCGAGTGTGACGAGTGACACTTGTCTGTGCTTTTCAATGAAAGCATCCTGTCAGAGAATGTCTAACAAGAGGACTGCTAATGAATGAAAATGTCAGGTGAAAGGGAACATTGGATCAATGATGTCAGACTGTACCAAAACTTACCAATGAAGGTAATTTATTAACACCATAAGGTATTAAGACGTGTATTAATGACAGCTAACTTCTGCAACAGCCGCCTATGGAACCAACGGGCTAATTTCTTAGCAGCCAGGCACGCAGTAATGGCGGTTTTGTGTTACTTCCGTGTTTCGCTGGATTAGTGTATTCTGAAATGCACAAAGCCTATATGACTCACTGCTTGTCGTGCTGCGTGATATGGCTGGTGGATCTTTTGCAACACTGGCCCTCAGAAGCTTTGACCCCTTTCGTTGCAAGGTATCCAGTCATCATCTTCCTGCCGAAAGATGGCCCATTCTGTAAAGGAAGGACATGTAAGTTTACTGGAAGAAGGCTGTTAAGAGTGGGTCAGCTCGATCTTACGTTTCCTTCTTAGTGAAAGACTTTCTTAAGCTGAGAGCGACTCTGGGAAACACGTTCTTCTTTCACAGTGTTAAAGGAATAAAGCGCCATTCACACATGCTACATATTGGGTTTTTTTCCCCAGCACAGTCTATAGGCTAGGCTATCCAGATCTGTCACAATGCAATGTATTAATATTTGCATTGATTCGATTATGATTTTTATATAATACAAATTTAAAAAGCGTATACAAATTCTTACATTTGATAGGCCTATCTCGCACAGCAAGCTGACATTGAGTTGAATTGGATACCATACAAGAGTTTGCTAGGATCTCAAAACCAGATTATGAACATGCTTATTTAAGGCCCATATATTATTTATTTTTTGATGCGCACTATAAGCGTCCGTCTCTCACGGGTGGAGTTTTGAACATTGCAAGGTAGGCCTATTTATGGTCAAATCTTCATCTTCTAGGCTAATCAAAAAACATCAGTAGGTCTAGGCTATAACCTCGAGACAAGGCAGATGGGATGCCAAACTGAATTGAAGATCTAAGTAGGAAAAAAAAGTCCAAGCTATTTTAAATTAGAATAAAAACGCCGTGTAGGCCTATCATTCATAGGTTTTATTGTTAGGTCTAGCAAATACTATATGTACAACTGGCTGAAGTAAGTTATTATTGTTTGGGAAAATATCCTTTGGACATAGGCTAGGCTTCATCAAGAACCTTGATCGGTGAGGGGCAGCCTAACCAGCAGCGTATAGGCTATCTTAATTTGCTGCGCAAACAGCGCGCTGGTTGCGTTTTGACGGGTACAATGTGACTTAGGCCTACTTTTTAGATTTTTACTTTTTATAGACGTAGTGACGAGGTGACTGCAATGACATGAAAATTAATATGAAAATGTGTCTACACTTGACAGGATAAGCCTACCTCTTCAATACCTTTCGCAACCTCACATTCGAGGCGGCTGTCGGGACAAAAGTCCCTCATAAGCCCGCACCACCGTTGGACATTTCTCTCAGAAAACCCAAAAGACGACACCAGCTTTGATGACACTTCCACACAGGACAGTCCAGACGTGATATTAATTCGGAACAAACTGAACTTCAAACTTCAACTTCAAACTGTTGGCATCTTCCGGGTCAAATATAAAGATATTAATTCAAGATCGGTTATGAAAATACGACCCAGGTTATCCTATTTCCTTTTTCCAATTATACACACATCAAACAAAATCAGAAAACGACTCGTTCTCCGATTTTCATTTTGAAACAAGAAATCGGAGAACAAAACCGAGTCATTTCTCGTTTTCGTTTTCTGATTTCAAAACGAAAATCGGAGAACGAGTCGTTTTCCGATTTTTGATTTCCCATCTCAAAACGGAAATCGAATGGCGGCAACGTACACGGACCCTGATAGCGCCCAATACTATTGCCCTCTTGTGACTAAAATAAGAATAGCATATTTTCGTAAATTGGCCCAGGCTTACTGTGCTTAATAAATAATAATGTAGTGAACTTGTTGGTTTTCTTATGTAGCCTATGAAGCTCATGTGAAGTTAGTGAACAAAGGAATTTAATGGGAATGTGTCCACTATATCCAATTACATTAACAGATCAAGGGTCAGCCTCAGTGCCAGAGCCAGTTAGCCAGGGCTCCTCTACATTAATCCCCCCAAGGACCAGACCTGGTAAGTCAGGTGATTGTCATAACAAAAATAATATTTAGTACTAATGAGTATGTAGGTAAATAAGTGGCTGCATTCGGTTCTTGCAGGAAAGAGGAAGTGGTCAGCAGCTTCGGCCTCCACACAGGAGCTGATTGCCTTTTACCGTGAGGCAGACAGCCAAATGTAAGAGAGAGAGGCTGCACTACGTCGCGAAGAGCAGGACAGGGAGGATAGGAGGAGGGAGAGAGAGCTCAATATGAGAAAGGAGGAAAACTCGGCTATAGTGTGTCAGTGCTGGCACAGCTGGTCAATGTTTTGAGAGAGAAATGAATTAGAGTACATTCGAAAGTAGAATTAAAAATATTATTATTGGCCCCGGCAGTGGCGCAACTGGCTGGGGCACCTGCACCGTACGCTGGCGACCCGGTTTCGATTCCCGCCTCGTGGTCCTTTCCAGATCCCACCCCGACTCTCTCCCACTCACTTCCTGTCATTCTCTCTACTGTCCTGTCCAAATAAAGGAATAAAAAGCCCAAAAAATAATCTTTGAAAAAAAAAAATATTATTATTACTGTAATTAATTAAAATGAAATGAGTGAATTCTGGTGGAGTTGTTATTATTGAGATTTTATGTGCTGAATTAAAGCAGCTCTGACGTCCTGTCCCAGCATAACAGCTCTGTCGTCATCCAGCATGGGTGCGGTAAATGACTGTGGTTCTGACACAGTCCAATCGGGGTCAAACACTTCACTGTGCCTTTCACAGAGGGTCCTGGCCACAATTTGTACATACTTGTAGACATAGACCTAAAAGAAAGCTTGTAGACTATGACAACACAGTAGAAAAATGAGAAAAGGTCATGACTGTTACTCTATCCGAGTCACTGCCCTTGTCACTGTAGCAGAGACGGTTTATAAAGCGAGACAAGTCATATGAGGGTCAATTCCGGTTACCCTGTGACGTAGTGCCACTCCCATTTAGGAGGCAAACGGGAGAAATAAACCTTATCTCGGATTATGACCATTCCCTTAGCCCTACATTCAGCAATGCAAGTAACGAACCCATATTCTACAAGGTCTTTCTAACCTTCCCACATTGAAATCGTATTTTCCAGCGTGATAAATACATAGAAAAATAACTTTGTTCACGACCTGTTCCTCCTGACCTGACCTGTCTCCGCTAATTGCGCAGGCCACCTGTTATCAACGGCAGACTGCTTCTGCTGCTTCTACACTGGTCTAAACCGATTACTCGTCACTGATCACGCCCAGATAGGAGGCGGAAGTGGGCACCATTTCATTCCATTGAAAACCCCCTTTATGATTCATGATCAAGGCAACTTGCAAACGTACCATAGGCGCAGTGATATCGTACGCAGCATCTGAAAATAGTCCCCATAGACAACAAGCAGTAGTAGTGCCAGTAGTTTGCAAGTTGGCTTGATTATTACGCCAGATGAGAGTGTAGTTCCATGTCAAATCAGCCTAGAAAAACGCCAGGTTTCATTTTCAGTTGGTCTTATTGCACTTTCTAACTTGAGAGGGGACACGTTTTAAATGGGAAAATTACCAGAAATCTTAGTCACTTTTAAACATGAAGCTAGCAGGCGAGAAGCTAATGGTCTAATCCGATTCAATGATCTATGCTAGGCTGAAGCTAAAAGTTGTCTCGTTAAGTTAGTTAGAAAGTTTCGACACCTGTCTGGCCACAGCGTGGGATCTACTGTAGGCTACTGTAGGTTAACAGGATGGATCATAGAGGCAGATTCGCATGGATAATAACGCTCTTCTGCGAAGTTAGCATGTATAACAAGCAACTGTGATACAAAAAAATGGATATTGAGAAGGATGTGCAGAGAGGAACGGTTCCTGTCGGTCGGATGAGAGGTCAGTTTATGTGTCATTTGCTGCGTTTACATGAGAGCTTTAATTCCGAATAAAACCAAGTTAAATCGGAATAAAAGTTAATTCCGCTTTAAAAGAGACCATGTAAACGCTTATTCCGCTTGAAAATGATTATTCTGAATTAAACTTAATTCCGATTTAAGTGGTTGGTTTATTCCGATGTTAAAGCGGAATTAACGCACTCCTTGATCATGTAAACCTTTATTCCGATTCAAAGTTTATTCCGTTTTTTTGGCACATCCTCATACAAGGAGGAAGACGCAGCGCATGCTCGTTTCTTGCTAATTCGGCTCCGTCTTCTTCCCCCCTTCTCCGGCACTGTTCTCCTCCTCAGCTAGCAAACGTGAAGCTTGACAATATTCTCGAGCTTCTGGTTAAATAGTAGGCCTATTATCAGAATTACTGCGAAAACCGTTTTCATTACGTTATTGCCCATGCTATAACCTTAACCCGAGATGACAAAAAAGCCGCTAGCCAGCTAAAGTTTGTTTTCTTCCGGTAGACCTTAATTAGGCTGCGTTCATGCGCCGCCTGTCCAATCGGAACCCTTCCCGACCCCCAGACGTTCAGCGGAATACAATAAAGCGGAATTAACCTATGCTCCATGTAAACGCCAATTCGGAATTATTATTTCCATGTAAACTCGAAGGAGAATATTTTAATTCCGATTTATTTCATTCTGAATAAACTAATTCGGAATTAAAAACATCATGTAAACGTGGCATGTGTAACGTTACTAACGTTAGCTGCAACAACTGGCCCTTGAGTTCCCCACCCCCCCCCTAGCAGCAGCTTGTGTGAAGTTTAAACAGGTCAATACTTTTTAGAAATAACAATGAGAAACAAACACCGTTATCACTCGTAAAATAATATATTGACGTTGTTGATAATTTCTGGTGAGCCACTAGACTGCAAGCTAGCAAATTTAGTTAGCTCACTGTAGCTAACGTTAGCGTACCGTACCATTTGCCAGAGTCTGCGCATTTTCAGCATCTTTTTGAAGCGCACTTCAGATGCCATACGCCGTCTCCTTATCCTCAAGTCATTTGCCTCGTCTTGGTCTCGACGAGATATGCTAATATATTGAAGCAACAAAATAATAAGAGAAGTATCTCATTTGGCTCCATTCCAACTGTCAGTTATCATCAACTATGCCTCCAGTCAACTATATGAAACCCCCACATACCTAGCAACCAACATAGCAACCATTAAAATTAAGAATTTATGACAGTTTCCATAGCAACATGAATATACCAGAGAGGGCCCAATGTTCGACCATTTCCGCGTTCTATTATTGCAAGGGGGTTGGGAGGGAATCCCCCTTTATGCAGACCAGAGTACGCCCTCACTGCATTAATGTCAATGGGAGACTTGTGGAATGTTATCAATAAATTGGTTATTATGGTGTTCTGGATTTGTTGACGGTATTTTGGAATATTTTGTCATAATCTGTAAGTTTTTCCGATCATTTCAAGCCTAATTGTAATTTTTAGTGAATGGGTTTGTTAAGAAAACAACTTATAAGTTATTATAATATCAGACCATGCTGCTACTGGTTACTGTCTGGTTGCTAGCTAGCTAGCTAGCCACCTACCTAAGGTAACATTTTAAACGGAGCAGTGTCATTTCTTTGAAATGACAACTACCTGAATAACATTAGTGACATTAGTTAAAGTGGGTAGTTTATACTCAAGTGAACTTGCAACGGTGTATATACAGTTTAAGCAGAGTCTTTCAACTGTTAGTGACCTGGCAGTGCATAGCTGTATTGTCATGGTTACTGCCATTCACTTCCATTGAACTTCCATTCCTTGCGTCCGCTAGCTAGTTAGCTCGGTTGACAGACTAATTAAATGATTCATTCCGTGTCCTATAGAATGATTAATTGGTATCATGCATGATTTAAGACAGAAATACTGTAATCACAATTATGTTTGTATGTTGTTATTGCTTATTAAGAGCGAAAGTTTATTTAGTGACGTCGCACTTGTTTAGACCGGAACTGTTACGTTTTGCTCCCATAGTAACGTATTGCGTTGCAGTATCTTGATAGTAATGAAGGATCTTTGAATATACTGCAGTAACTTCTTTATTCCTGATAGTGGCCACCATGGATACCCTAGCAACAAATGTTTAAAAATAAAAGTCCTCACTAGCAAGTTAGCATAGTTAGCATTTTAAGCATAACTGCTTGAAATCATGAGTTAAGTTAGCTAATCAACCTGGTTAGCATTGTTACCATAGTTAGCATTTTTACCATAAATGTTAGAAATCATTAGCTAAGTAAACCAATCAACCTGGTTATCGTTGTTAGCATAGTTAACATTTAATATACCTTTAGAAATCATTAGTTAAGTTAGAACTGGAATGTTTAAGCTTTATTCAACTTTCGACCCAACCCTATTGGGCTTGCAGAAACTAAAATCCAATCTTAGATTTTTAATGACAATCAGGTGAAACAGACCAATTTAGCTGTCTAGCCCTATAGACCCCTTCACAACGGATAAACATTCGGAGTGGCGTGACGTCAGTGGCGGCAGAAAAGTTAGACGGCCATTGAAAAGCACTAGTAATGCGGCTAAAATTAGTCCGTAATTAACCTTTGATGAAATGGCTAACGATATAAAACAGTATGTACATACACTCAGTGTACGGGATTGGGAGGATTATTTGAAAAAACTTTGAAAAAACGTACGTTATCAGGTGGGATCATTCTGACAGATCCCCATTCTAAGTGAATGGAAAGAAGACGTAGCAAGATTGCCCTCCGTTGAATGGCCAGATATTTATAATTACGTTATTGAAAAACCGAGCGTATACAGTAAGGAGAAGTGGCGGGTGTATAGATCATTGGATATATAACTATGTCCCAAATGGTCATGTCTAAGATTTACAATACAATGACATATCGGAGGAGTTTAGCGTTGTCGCTGATGGCAGTTGATGGTTGTTTTGCCGCCAGCGAACGTAGTGACGTAGGCTCAGCAGGGGTCTATAGACCCCCATTGTTTGATCACTTGCTTGTGATCGCCCCTAGTGGAATTGCAACAGGAACTGCAGGTGCAATGCAGGTACAATGGAGTTAATAGCGAGTGGACTGGCTCTCCATAAATGGGCTCTGGTGGGCCCTTCCTCACCACTGGGTCCGCAGGGTGCTGCTCTGAGGTCACAGGAAGTGACTGTGTGACCTCAGCGAGTTCACTGCCTTCCTTCAGCACATGAGGCTCAGCTGATAGCAGCAGAGCTGGGTTCTGTGAAAGAGGAACCTTCCTCTCATCAGGGTCCACGTTCTCCTGAGGCCGCTGGATGTGTCTGTGGGATCTCTTTGTCCATCTCTGCCAAGAGCCCTGTCCACTTCCCCACAACATGGTGAAGCGACATGTTGAGGCGGTTCTCCAGATCTAACTACAGCAGCACCAAATGGCAGAACTGTGCAGCAGTCAAGTTACTTTAGAAATGCATTTGTTGTATTTTTGAACACACACACACACAGGGACGGGCATTGTTTCCAATTCATATTTAATGTATAAAATAATATTTATCAGTTGTTTTACATGGGCCTTAGCGAACTGTATAAAAGTCCTAAATTACAGAAAACACTGGACTGGGGTCATTTTGTTTGAGTAATTCAGCAACATCTTTAATGGCCAAAATACTTTATTTGATTTTCATGTAGTAGTTAGGGGAAGTAAGACCAATTATAATCCACATAATAATAACTAATAGTAATAATAAAATAACAATAATAGACAGAGATGTCATTGCGGTCATCCAGTCTTGCAACTGGAGGCAGGTGTTCATCCTCTGCAACATATCCTGTGCCATAATGTAAAGAGGACATGCATTAATTCAGCTGTGCTGTAGGGCTTCCTAATAGCTATTACTTTATAAATATAATATTGTAATGTTTCTGTTTTACTCTAGCCTGGGTTTCCCATACTGCCTTGCACGGTGATTTCTTTCACGCTGCTAAGGCAGTCTGGAAACTAACGCCCCCATGTTCGCCTGATGTTGGAGGCCAATCACAGAACAGGGGAGAAAGCAAGACCATGAAGAGCTATGCAGAGACGCATTTGATTGACATCCGTGGCGCCCAATGAACGGATCTGGGCATTTTTTCAAATACGAGAAAATGAACGTCTGGTTGCCAGACCACGTCTCATTTGAGAAGTGGGAGGCGTTAGCCAGGCTAGTTTTACTCTGTAGTTACAAAGTTATTCATTTGAGTTTCTGCTTGTTCGAGCAGCTTCATACCATGCACATCTCCCTCCTCTTTGTTTTCAATTTGCACTTCGTCCTCAAGTCATCATTGTCCAGTTCAGGAACAGTTGGACTGTTGGACTCGGTGCCTATCAAAATGCATTCATTCCACATACATATACAGTCATTTACTGAGTGTCTTACAAACGAACTAGTGTCTCAGCCCAAACATTAACCTAACCATCCTGAAATTCAAATGTGTTGATTCTGGTCCACTATTTCACTTACGTGTCTCTGTTTTGTCCTGGATGGCTGGTTTCCCATGCAGGACCATGTTCTGCCATCTCTGGCTGCAGGCCTTTTTGCCTGACAAGAGTACACAGCCAGTAGGAAAGATCAGACAGAGTTGCTGAATTACGCTAAAGCATTCCACGTGATCATATATTCTATTCTTACTCTTTCTCAAGTTCACTTACTCTTCTCCATGTTTTCCTGGTTGACTGGTGTCCATCCCAGAATCACGTCCTGCCATTTCGGGCTGCAGGCCTTTTTTCCCCTCAGGGAACTACTGAATTACACTACTTTTGTCTCTCATACTCTTCCTGTTCTTACTCAGGGGATTGGTCTCACCAGTCTTGTGGTCCTGGTTGGACTTTTCCTTTTCTACGTCCTCCATGTCACCCAGACAGTGGGGCCTCTGGGCTCTCAGCTGGACCTTCAGGAGTTTCCTTGAGTCCTGGAAAGCCTGCAGGGTGACGTCCATCTTCTCCTGGACTTTGCACCTCACCAGTTTGCTTTCTTCCCTCCTCGGCTTCCATCCAGCGGCCACAAGTTGCGCTCTTCCCCTTTCCTGGTTGGAGGTGTTGGATCCAGACTTGGGAACTTTTCTGTTCAGTCCCGTGTTCCACTTCTGGTCCATCTTCTCCATGGCCTGTATCTTGCTAATGCGCAAGTTCCTGCGGCATTGTTTTGTTCCTCTTTGTCTGACCATGCTCCTGATGCTGAGGGCATCCCTGAAGCATCCGCGGGACTCCATTTGAGGCCCTTTCTTATGTTTTCCTTTAATCTTAATTGAAAACCGTGAAGTAATTGTATAACAAAATAGGCAATAGCAGTAAGAATGCTTTCCTCAATGCTGTCTCTTCATCAGTCTAAAAACCGCTGCCAGATGTTTAGTGTACTTTTGGTACCAGCTAGCTATGGAGTCCTGGGCGGCTTGATGGTATGAAGCATCCAGATCTGATGGAGACCTTGCATAGACAAGTTCCTTGAATAGCTGCAACAGATGTTGGCGGTGGGTTTTTGGGACCCCATTATTAGTATCCCACAGCCATCTCCACATCGCTTGTAGTATGTGGAAGACACAGAGAATGGGGTGGGTTTGAGGGTATACGTCAAGAACAGCCTGACGCAATGCCTGGCAGTTGTCAGTCATCACAACCTGTGGGCCAAGGTCTCCTCTCCCAAAGAATGCGTCCTGCGGGAGAATGTCTTTCAGCAACTTAAGTCCTGCAGTGATGGTGTTCTGCGACTCGGAGGTTGTGATCACCACTCCCAGGGGCAGGCCACCAGCAGCCGAATGCGTCAGGAGAAGAAAAATCCTACTGTTTCTGCGGTCACAATTTCCAGAGGAGTCCACGAAGACAATCTCTGCACTGTGCCGAGCAAGAGCATGGACACGCCTCATGAGAGGACTGCAGATGGCAATGATGGTCTGATTGCCATCTAGTTTCATTTGCCCGCATGCCTCTCCATGTTGGTCATTGCAATCATCAATAGATGACTGGAGGCTGCAAAGCATGGCATCCCCAGATAGTTCACCATAGGCCTTTTTGAAAATGTTGTAATATAGTCTGTAATGGTAATAAAACACACAACTTACTAAATCTTGCCATAGTAATAATTATTTACAACATAATCACATAGTTGAGGTACACACATACAGTACTGTACATGAATATGCTGCTTGTGAATCCACTCAAATATGATACATTCTCATAAAGCTAGCCTGAAGCAGAAACTCAGATCAGGGCAGATGGAGCGATCCGCAGAAGCAAAGACATATAAGTCACCCTTCTCCTCCTGAAGGTCGTATTTCAAGGTGCTTAAAGCAGAAGAGGGAGAGTGGCCACTTTGAAAAAGAGTTTCAAGCACTGTATTGTCTCAGGTGCTACATCACGGTACCCATAGCCTCAGCACACATGAGCAGGTAATTATGCTGCTGAAGTTTTAGGTTGACGTAGAGACACAGTCCTTCATGTATATGTAAATCTGTAGATCTGACAACAAAACCATTATTATTACATTATCACATTTGCCTATTTAAGAACTGTCTTTTGGACAGAGAGTGACTTTCACAATACAGCAAGCCTGTGTTTTTGAAAAAAATATTTTAAAATCTACTTTAATTCTGTTCTGCGAAAAGCTTTGCCTCTTCAAAACTTTTTTCTAGGATGCATGACATGTGTTGGGTTGGCATCTTAGGACCACCTTCAAACATATTCAAATAAGTTTTGGCTCAACCTTGGCAAAAAAAAAAAAAATGTCTGCAACTATGAAATTACTTACAGTAGGCCTACTATGTATGTTCTTTGTTTGACGTTCCGCAGGATAGGTTTTGTTCACCCGCCATTGAGCACATTTACATGCACACTAATAAACCGATTACTAGCAATAAACGGGTAACTGTAAGTGTAAGGTGTATAGGCCTCTGATAACCAAAACCGAACGGGTTTACATGATTCAGTCAATTGTCGGGTTTTTCTTCAAGTTCGTGACGTAAAACTGTCATCAAAACGTAGGATCTGGCAGACGCGTTTATTCAAAGCGACGTAGAGTAGCCTACAAAAAAGTTGGCCAGATAATAGTAGCCTAATTAGGCTAGGCTAAACACCAATGTCAAATCATGCAATACTCTTAGCTAATGAAAATAAAGGACAATATCAAACAATAATGGCCATTCAATCAATCATAACAAAAGCAATAACAATTGTGAGGCTGTTAAAGGGATATTCCGCCATATTTAGAAATACGCTCATTTCCCACCTCCCCTCGAGCAAAACAATCGATAGGCTATTTACCTTGTTCCCGTTCATCCAGCCATTCTGTGAGTCTGGCGATAGGCCTACAACTTTTAGCTTCAGCCTAGCATGATCATTGAATCAGATTAGCTTCTTGCCTGCTAGATTCATGTTTAAAAGTGACTAAGATTTCTGGTAATTTTCAAGTTAGAAAGTGCAATAAGACCAACTGAAAATTAAACCTGGCGTTTTTCTGGGCTGATATGACATGGAACTACACTCTCATCTGGCGTAATAATCAAGGGAAGTTGCAAACGCAGTGATATCACGAACTACTTACTGCTTGTTGTCTATGGGGACTATTTTCAGATTTCACTGTGCCCATGATACGTTTGCATCTAAAAGTTGTATCGCCAGACTCACAGAATGGCTGGATGAACGGGAACAAGGTAAATATCGATTGTTTTGCTCGAGGGGACGTGGGAAATTAGCTTATTTCCAAAAATGGCGGAATATCCCTTTAAGGAGAATAGCGACATCGACATGTCATCGAGATGTTGATTACTTTCTTACTGACGTTAGGCTACTTTGTCACGCGCAGTGGTTAGCTTTACACGGTTAATAGGGCTGTAGCCTATATGCAACCAGCTGTTAGCCTACTGCTGTGAAGATTGTGTCTTTAGTTGTTTGTTACTTGCTGTGACTGCACAACTTCTGTGAGCGAGAAGAGATTCTCCATTACACAAACCCTCGAATAGACTCTCTTGGGACGCACAGGTCGGTGGTGTGAATTTGTAGGAAGGGTTCAGGACCTTGGACAGCTGTGCGCATATACTGCTGGTGTAGCCGATAGGTTTTTACAGATTTCACTCTTGGCAGTCATCATAATAAACATTGAGGTGGACTTACAACTCCCAATATTAAAATATCTCATCCAGATTATGGGGGGAAAGGCTATGCATTTTTATATAGACATGTTTTCCATACAATGATTATAGTAGGCTAAGCCTAGTCCTATCCATCTCCGCTGGAGCTGTCTAAATGTGTTCCGGCCAGGGAAAAAGTAATACAGTATATTTGAATGACTTGAGCTTTGTGCTTCGTATTTAGGCTACATCTTTCATATGACATATATCACCTTTGAACCTTACTTTATTGTTAAATCAATGTTTTGCTGCCCTACACTGCGTGTCGGGGTCGGTTCGACCTGTCAGGACCTATTTCCCGATAATGACTGGCATTCTATACATCATCTCTCATTACCCTCACTTGTTTTTTATCTTAGGGTCCCAGACTGACTCCCTTAGTGACAGAGCTGCTGACTGCTCAGAGTTGGTGGAGGACACTCTTGAGGTAAAAAACACTTCTATTACTTCTAAATCTATTACCGTATAGTTGATATTGGAAGCTATATCCTTAAGTTGTTAATGGTGTGACTCATTACAATCAGAGACTCATGCGAGACCACCTCTTTGCATGTTTTCAGAAGGGCTTCCTGACACCATTCCCAGGCTCTGTGGAGAGCCCCTCGATGACCTCCGGCCATGTCATGGAGGTGGACATCCATTGTCGCTGCCCGCGAGCTATTCGTGTAGGTAAGGATCCTGTGGTTGTCTGCAGAAGGTGCAGGCAACTATTCCACCAGGTTTGTGTGAGCCATTGTACAGATTTGGCAGAGTATGTCTGCCCTAGATGTACTGTTGTTGTTTTGTGCTAATGTTTTCTTTGAGCCTCTTTTTCTTGCAGGTAAATTAAATACAATTTGTTGTGTTCTGTTGTGTTAATCTTTTCTAAGTTGGTCACTTGCAGGTTATATCAAGACAATCAGTTAAAAATCAGTTTGATTTATCAATCAGTTATTTATTTAATAAGTTAATTATTTGATCGGTTCATTATTTATTATTTAATCAGTAAAAATAATAATAATAATAACCTCTCTAAGGCCTGTACCTTGATGCTGGTGAGCGGGCTTTTCACTAAACCAGGCCTTGTAATTGTCAAGTGTAGAACATCATTCTAAGCTGCGCTATAATATCTTAACCCAATTTGTGTGCCTTAATTCATTTGTGTAGCCTACTTTATGCATGGTGTGCTTTCATACATTCGCCTATGTGGTTGAGCATTGTGTGTTTGAGCACTGTGTGACGTGGATTTGCTGTAGACATTCTAGAAAGTCTGAAATGACCCAAGGAAGAAACTATTACATTTTGGGAGTGATCCGTATCACCATATGGATGCAGGAGGCAGTTATGTGTTCGCTTGGCGGAGGTTTACACTCTCAGAGTGCTTTTCTAGTTATTATTATATTATTATTATTATTATTATTATTATTATTATTATTTACTGAGCACTGACTCAGTAAGAGCCGTGTAGAGTGTCACCACTTTAGTTAGAATTACCTGCTTTTGTGTAATTCTGTTGCATTAGATACTAAAAACATTAGCAGATATTTACAGTGTTTTAATTGATATACACTATTTACAATACAGAATTACAAAAATAATATTTACAATACTCACAATATGTACACAATATTACAAGCAAATTACAGTAACAAATGAGAGCTGAAGATACACCCTAAAAGGAGCTGAAATGTTCTATGCTCTGAAATAACACCTTTCTAGACAAGTCAAATAACAAATATTTCACACAAATGCTAGACAAGTACGTTGTCTAAGTTTAAACAAAATCTTCTTTGTCCCCTTCTTCCCACCTATTAAACCTCACTACACTGGCCTTCCTCTTGCGGCCCTTTGTGGCTGAAGTCCATGGAAGTTAGTGTTTTCTCCAGCTCGTCCCAGCTATCGTCATTATTAGGGGACAAGAAGTGGGTGATTTCTTCATCGTCAAAGCACCAGCCTGGCCAGTCAACACTAGCCGCCATAGGGCTGGAAGAGAAGAGAAACAAAACAAGAGGAAGGGGATGTTCAGTTTATGTTCCATTGTCATGACCGTTAAACTAAAGATAAAACCACTAGCTGTGATGAAGGCATGACTATTTTAAATTGGGGTACCACCTAAAGGAGAATTCAAAAACATAAACAATCGGTTTTGCCTAACTTGAGTTGCTGCAGCCAACAGCTAGAGGTGCCAGGCAGCTACAGTGCTACAACACAGCTACTATGTTTCCATTTAACAGCATACGTGCATCCTGTTATTGTCAATACACCACACATAATGAGATAATATTTACATTTCATTATAATATATTTATTAAAATATAAATATTTTCAAGATACTTTTTGATTGATGTCTTATGCAGCTTTTCCTTGCCTTTTACATACTGACTTATGTTTTCCTGATTATTTATGCATACTTTATGCAGCTTGCTACTGTGAATTGACTGAAACATCAAGGAAACGCCAAGAAAAATGCATACTTACACTGGGCTCGTCAATCAGATAGCCATATACATGTATGAATCTCTGGCCAGTTGCTAATATCGTCTACCCATTCTGTCCCAGCTCAGGATCAGGCAGACAATTGCTATTAGCTATGACTAATTTATTAAGCTACAGTTTGCAGCCTTTGGGTAACAATGACTTTGACAGCTCAACATGCCAGTCTATTAGCTGTGCCATTATGCCCCATGCTGTGTGCGCACCGTACACGTACAAACATTAAAGGGGTCTAAATTGTAGATCCTGTTTTTTTCATAAAGCTCTATAATTGAGTCTCACCTGCTCTTCCTCTCATCATCACTCCCGTCCACGTTTCCCTCTCGCCACCCATGGAGCAGCCTGGTCACTGGAAGACTGTTGGGTTTCACCTCCTCCCCCTCCGTCTCTCGGTCCCCGTCACTGGGTGACGTAGAGGAGGTTGTGGAGAACGAGGACGAAGGTGGACGCTCTGGAGTCGTAGGGGACTTTTCGTCCTTCCTGCCACCATTTTTTGCCCCCTCTCGCCCCTTCTCGCGCCCTTTGGCACGCTCCAGAATGCTCTCCAGAGGGGAATCCTTGAGTTGGAAGTTGCTCGGCGGAGGGGATGGGGCAGGTGGAGGCCTCAAGTGCTTCTTGGGTGGTGAGTGGAGCAGAGGCTCCTGGAAGATTGCTTCTGGGATGGACGAGCTCCTCTGGGTCTTCAGTGGGGGATTGTGAGTTGTTTTGTCAGGCGCTCTCCAGGGCAGCTCGGGCTCTGAGAAGGTGTTCAGATCTGGCGACAGTCTGTCCGGCTGGTCCGCAATCCAGAGCACGCCTCGGTTCTTTTTGAGGGAGCTCAGCTTGAGCACGCGGTGGGAGCCCACCGCCTGTTTGCCATGCTGACGGTGGCTGCCGTCGGAGTCAGAGTTGGATGAGGAGTTGGTGTTTCGCGGCCGACCTGTCGGAGCTTGACCAGTGTCCACCGGCTCAGTAGTTGCCTGGTTGTTTATCTGCCGCCTCCTTCGTAGCCGGGGAGACTTCAGCTTGCGTGAAAACCTCCGTGACTCAATCAAAGACTCATCCTCGCCTGACTGGTTGTACCACGAGTCCCGCCTCGATTGGTTTCCCTCCGACTGGTCTGATTGGTTGGATCTGACTGATTGCTGAGCTGACTTGACTCTGAGGTAATCGGACTGGCTGACATCAGGTTCAACACTGACGTATTCAGTGATCACTGAGAATGTGCTAGGCACTGATTCACTCTGTGTGATCGCCTCTTCTGTGTATCCACTCAGCAGCAAAGCATGTGGGGTGATTGGCCTATCTGCACGAGCCGTGTCTTTTGAGGATGGGACGTGTTTGGCTGATGTTTGACGTGACTGACTCCAGGTGACTCTCCTCTCCTGAATACCAGGCACAAAAATCTCGCACAACTTGCCCTCACTGTTCTTCCGAGAGCCAGGCTGTGACGGCATACCTTCGCTTGGAGTGCTTCTCACTACCTGTCCCAGATTGCTGTACATTGACTGGCTGCGCGACTCACTAAACTTGCGCCGTTTTCCCGGTAACTCTGCATCTGCATTTTCTGCTGATGTAACTTCCTCTGTTAGCTGCTGAGGTGTGATGCTTCCCTCTGACTGGCTCTCTATTGGGTCGACAGCAGCGTTATTCAATGCAGGGTCGACCCTGGACTCTGATTGGTCCAGCTGCACCTCTTCAACGAAGACGGACTCAACATCTGGTTCCGCACTCACTCCACTTGCTCTCTGTGTCCTTAAAGAGTCCTGTCAGCAAAAACAGAGCCGCATGTTTGTTTGTCGCTTCTAATTTTCACATATCCTCTGTCAAATTCACGAGTGTCAGCATTTCAGTGATTAATATATGCTTAATTCCTTTATCATTATTCTGTAATACAGTACTTGCTGGATCTCGTAAAGGCTACATCCAGTTTTTAGTGTGTGTAACATGTGATAGTGTGCTGTGGTCACCTGGGCGCTTTCAATGGCAGAAACCCAAGCAGAGCAGCTCTCTGGGCTGGAGGTGGAGACTGCATACACGCTCACAGCACAGCCCAGATCGCTCACTTCAACCAGGACAAAGGAGTCTACAGAGAGAGAGAAAAGAGAGAGAGATCCAGAGGGAAACAAATAGAGAATAGGAGAAAAGAGAGTGGGAAAACAAGCTTTTATCAATGAATTTGTGAAAAGGATGGAAAAACAAACAATAAGCGGCAAGAGACTTGTTGATCTGTGTCTACTATGAAAACATGATGAAGTCTTCCATGTATTTACTCATTATATAGGGTTGGGTATCGTTTGGGTTTTATCCGATACTGGTGCTAAATCGATACTTTTAAGACAGTGCCAGAAGCGGTACTTTGTTTCTTTGTTGAAATGGTGTGAAGCATGAATAGGTTATATGCACGGAAGGCTGCTCAGGTACCTCTTTTATTTCTGGTGGAGCGCTAGCTGTGTTGTAACTGCATCTTCTGTTAAGTTATATTTTGCTCCTTACATGTTCACTCTGGTGTCTGGTAATAACAATTTTAACACACACACATAAATCTTTTACATCGTAACATGCTGATTCACTAGGTACAACCATGCAGGTCCGTGTAGACACTAATTACATTAGCAAGGTTTTAACACACCTGGTTGCTTTTTTTATTATTATTATGGTAAGACAATTTTGAACAGGAAATTTAACTCTCAATTGTTATTCTCAATTTACTGTCAATATCCCATTGCTTCTATGCATAATACATTTAAATGTTAAAACAGCTTGCCATGGGTGCACACACAATAAGCTCTGCTTTCAAGTTCAGAGCTTATAGCTCCAATATAGTTCCAAATATAGATGGCTTGCTATAAAGTATGTTCAAATTCATCCAGTGTGTTCCATATTCAACATGTTACATATGACGATGTTGAAGTGTTTCAATTCCCAGCACTAGTAGGCATTTTAACAGCAACTACTGTATGTATGCACGAACATAGGCTACATGTATGCGCCGTACTAGAACCATGTTTCGGTGCCTGTACCTACTCATTAATATTATTGTAGTAGTCTAGCATCTTAATGTAGAACATATACGGCATTTTAATGTAGAAATAGTAATATGAGTGAATACATGGAAGACTTCACAATGTTTTCACAGTTGAAACAGATCATACTATTACGAACAGCAACTCACAGCCGTCTTTGAGGGCAGAGCAGCGAGTTCTGTCCAGGGCCAGTGGGGGGCGCACTACTTTCAGTTTCTCTGACTTCCTCTGGCCTTTGGTCACCAGCATCACATCCGAGAAGAGAAGGAGCACCGCCTCAACCTGTACAAGTTGTGTCATTATAAATGATATCATTATAAATACTCATTCATTCAAACATTCAAATGCCCATAAAGTCATTCACTAACATAAATCCAAAGGGACACCTGTGCATAAATCTTATACAGTCTGATGTGATTGATAGGACATTACAGTACATCTACCTATATGTGCGGATACCTTAGTGGGCATGGTGTGTTGCCTGCTGTTACAAACCTTGCTGTCTTTTCTTCCTCTAATCTTGATGGTGTCCTCCAATAGAAGCTTGCGGATAACATCAGGGCCCAGCCCCCGCACGGGACTCATCAAATCAAACTGGCAGAAATCCTTGACATGCTGTGAATGACACATGCGCATTATTCAAAATAGCCATACATTCCAAGCTGTGCAGTGGCCTCAGATGTTCTTTCCTGTACATGAGTAAAGCCTAGTCACAGACTAAATATTTTTCAATTGAGATCAATGCACTTTTTCTTTTAATCTACGCCTATTTTTTCAATTTCAATTTAATTTCACTTAAAGAGCGCCAAAACATTACACATGTCTCATGGCGCTTTACAGAGTGACAAGGCTTAATCATTAAATTGGCCCTACTGTAAATGTTTCCCATGTTTTGTTTCGTTCTACTGAATTACCTTGTCAATTTCTTCGCTCATTCCTTCCATCACGTTGTAGCCCTCTATTCTTTGGGAGCACTGAAACAAGGCAAGCTCCTCGTCCCTCTGTACCAGGTGATTGTTGATGTTGTCCACAAAGTTGTCTACGCTGGACAGCTACAGCAAGTGCCACACAGAGGGAGTCAGGAGATATTGACAGTCTTTGACACGTAACACCTCTGATGATTGCAAACACACTGAACAAAGCAGACTCCCCTTATGTAACTCACTAAAGCTGCATGGAGCTCTAGTTCATAAATGATGACAATTTGTTGGCCTATGTTTCCGTATTTTCTCTTAGAACTTTATGGAAATCCTGCTATGAAATGATGCATGCTGTGTCATGTTGAGCCATATACTGGCCATCTGGTATACAGGGACAAATCCCAGTGAGAATCAGCATCTGTCGGCCAGTGGAACATTAAAATAAAATGTATATTTTGTTTTATAGTTGTCTGTCCAATTACTGGCCCTATGATCAGCGTTGGCAGACAAGTCCAGGGCCGAAATCTATTCCTAATACACCCTTGGTATACCCTTGTTCTCCAAGGAAAATCTCCTTGTCTGATCACAAAATCAGTCGCAGAAATGGGAAGCTGAATCTTTGAGCATCCTTAATCACTGACAGCAGTCTGTTTCAACAGGCATTACCAAAAAGTACGGCATCACTGAAGGAGTACTAAACGAATATTCATATAAAGTCTCTATAATCAGGAACATTAGCGCTGGGCCTTACCATCCTCTTGAGGGAGTCCTGGGTCTCAGAGTCCTCTGTGCTCTTCAGAACGGCCTTGAGAAGCAGAGGGTACTTGGTAATCCTCTGGTGTGGCTTCGCCTGCATGTCGCCCAAGCGCATGCGAGAACACTGGGGGTGTGTCTCTACCCACTTTATGGAGAGAGAAAGGTAAGGTGAGGGACAGGTGTCTGATGTAGTTACAAGCTTTCTTCTGAGAAAAGGGGCCTTCAAATGTAACGTGACAATGGCACCACTGTATTCTGAAATTATTGGTATTATTGAATTGTGGCTATGTTAGTACTTAGCGCAGTACATAATTGCTTTTTATCTAAACCATTTTACCAAGTGGAATGAGCATTATAACACTGTTTTGTTTTTTATATAGTCAATCCATAGCATGAGTTTAAATGAACCCTATGAAACATAGCCGTATCTTTTTATCTATCTGTAGAAGCAGCCATGCAGATTGTCATCTAGTAAAGTTTGCCGAAACACTGTTCTCCTTTCCCTGCTATCTGGTTCAGTCCAAGATCATGGTTACAAAGACCATGGAGATGTTCATTGATTTCAACAAGCATGGAGGATGCAGGACTGCAACTAATACATGGGGAACCAGTTGAAGTTGTACATGAATACAAATACCTGGGCACTCTCATTGATGACAAACTCCGTTTTGACTTCAATACAGAGGTGATTCTTACAAAATGTCAACAGCGGCAGTATTTCTGTAGAAGCTGTACTCCCTTGGAGTGAGCAGAAAGATTCTCAACATAAAAATGTTGCAAGTATACTGACCTTTTTCATCTACAGTATATGCCAGTTTCACTCCCTCTCTTCGGCATATGGCAACATGATCTCTTTAGGGACTTTGGTGCATTCAAACTGACCCATGACCCTTGATATACGGTAAACAAGTCCAACACCGTGGACTTGTGTACTGTGGATTGAATTCAGTACCTCGGTAGTGTTTTTAACACAACTGCATGTAAGACTGTCGTGTCAAATTGTTATCAATTGGTAAAACCTAGCAGAATTTTGACAAAGCAAAACAATACTGAAGAAAGTGTGGCTTTAATGCTTTCCAGAGCATTGGTTCGCGAAGCAAGCTGCTCCTATCACTCTGTGCTTGGTTTTATACTTGTTTTTGTGATCAGTCTGAATACATCAAGATGTCCAAACTTGGTTCAGTGACTAGATACCTGATTTGATACCTGATTGTGAGGACACACAGGGAAGTTGGCGTCATTTGCCCTCTAGGGGGCGATGCAATACAGGAACTGAGCTCTTATCTCAGCAAAGATTTGATGCCCAACTTGGTACAGTGACTAGATACCTGATTTGATACCTGATTGTGAGGACACACAGGGAAGTTGGCGTCATTTGCCCTCTAGGGGGCGATGCAATACAGGAACTGAGCTCTTATCTCAGCAAAGATTTGATGCCCAACTTGGTACAGTGACTAGATACCTGATTTGATACCTGATTGTGAGGACACCCAGGGAAGTTGGCATCATTTGCCCTCTAGGGGGCGATGCAATACAGGAACTGAGCTCTTATCTCAGCAAAGATTTGATGCCCAACAGGTACTTAGTGTCAACACTGCTATATAAAATAACAGACTAATTTGCCTTTTCTTTGCGTCCAATCAAAAATGATGCAGACTTGATGAATCATTTGTTAATAATTTGATGTGGAACTGAATGGAATGTTTCCATTTGAAATATGAAAATAAAAATTAGAACAATTTTGCACTTTATTCACTTTTTTAGCACACTGCTATTTATTTGAACACAACTGTATATCAATTTTAGCTCATGACACTCCAGTCCTGTCCGTACAGTTGAGCTTCAGGACCTTCAGTATTTCAGACCTCTCAGAAATCTAATCCTAAAATACATTAATCAATGCATGAGAGCTGGTTAAGGAAGACTTAGCAGCTGTTTCACAGTTCTTTCAGAGACCATGATGAGGCAATAACATGGAGGTATCAGAATTCTAATGTTTGTATGGTTAAGTGGTTTCAGAAACAGTGAGTGAGATGTTAACCACTAGACCCTCAAGCCCCTCTTTAAACCGTGGTGGGGTGGTAAATGTAATCACAGAAGCAGCATCACTTATAAACTATAAACTACAACGAACCCAAAGAACGGGGCAAAAAAGACACCAGGCATATATGAAAAGCTCATACTTCACCCAACACCTACACTCGGCCACAGCTACTAAAACCACAACGACAACGAATTCGCCAAAGTCAGGCTGTATGAGGTGGGTGTGGTTGGCAAGTCATTCTGATCCTCACAGCAGTGAGATGCTGGACAGCAATGGAAGCCACTGAGTGCTGAGTAACGTATTGCCACTTATGTCACGAAACTGAAAAATGTCAGTTTTTGACCCCAAAAGAAAATCTCCCTCCTTAAACACCTCCCATTTCATGTAAAGCTACTTATAGGAGTTTCTCTTCAACTGATCAACTGCCAGTCTGTTTTATTTCCATGGTCATGCAACATGTGCGCATTTGAAATAACAACAGAATAATCCTGTGCATAGAAACACGTTGCTTTGTACAAAGCACTATGCAAAATGTGTTTTTTTTGTCAATCCACTTTGGCTGCTGCAGACAATGCATGTATCTTAACAGAGACGTTTGTTTGTTTTACCGTTAGGAAAGCGAAGAAGTGGGGGTTAGACTCCGTCTGTTTTCGTGTGAAATCCACTGCCGTCTCCTCTTCCAAACAGTACTGAAAATATGACGGGAAACGCTCTGGAAACTGGGGGGGGGGGGGGGGGATATTAGAATATCACATTTGTTGCAAAATCAGACTTGAAGAAACTTGTTTTTTTTTTTTAAGAACTGCCAAGTAGGCCTACCTGTAAGCAGCCAGGCTCCAACATCAGGGGGTCAAACGGACGCCCTTCCTTTCGAGCCATTTGCAGAATGGGGCACATCACTTCCTGCCAAAAACGTTGATGAGCTGCAAGAATGGATGGAAGGTTCGAGAACAGTTTTTCTGAGGTGACCTGAGAAAAAAAGGTTTGTAGATGAAGTCAGCACTCGAGGTAAGAAGCCCAACACCTACACGCACACCGGCAGATGTGTATATGAGACAGATTTATTTTTACAGCAGAATCAGAAACCAGAACGATCAAAGGATGAGGGGGGGGGAACCTGACCTGGCATTGAACCTGAGTTCATTTTTTCATTTTACCTGAGTAAAATTTAATATAAATGCTGAACTGAACTGCTGAACTAACTGTTTGTGACAGAAACTACAAACAACACAATCTGCAAGTCCCCTGTGTACTGTAGGCATTCCCCTCCTAGGGCTGCTCCTGAGTGCAATGAGGAGAAGCGATGCTGTACTCACCTCCCGCAGATACCCATGCTGGTGCAAGTTAGACAGCGCAGCCATCACCAGCTAGAGGAGGCCAAAATTCACATATTAGAAACGAAGAGGAGAGCAGCCACCAAACACAAATGATGATAAGTCATATTACAGTGGCCTAAAGCATGACATTACATGATATGAAGAATGTGAGAATGAAACCGTACCTCAGTGACGATGATCATCTTGTTGATGTAAGTGAGCTCAGTGTGGAGGAACTCCCACAGTGCCTCCTGCTGGTGACGTTGTGTCTTTGACATCATCTTAACAGAAAAGAACATTTACAGGAACTTAGTCACAAACAGGCCCTAATTGTACTTGAAATATCTTCTCTTACATATCTGTTTTATGTTATGTGTGATGTGTGATATGCAGTGTTGGGAAGGTTACTTTAGAAATGTAATGTGTTACAGTTACAAGTTACCCTGTTTAAAATGTAATAGTAGTGTAACTATTTGAATTACTTTTTCAGAGTAACGTAACTAATTACTTTTGATTACTTTTTGATTACTTTTCCGATTTTTTTAATGATATATATAGTCCCCAAATCCATGCGAAGATTTCGGCCTTGGTCTACAGGCTGCCGAGCAGTTCTGTACAAGCGCACAAGGCAGCAAGGGCATTCAATACATGAATTAGCATCACATTTTTTTGTGAGGATAATATAATAATAATCATAACACGTTTACAGGAAGGCATGTACAGTAGGCCTACGCTGATGGCGCTGTAGATGTGACAGAGCCTATCAGAAGGTCCCGTATCAAATTATGGCTGTGGAGGGCAACACTTCTTTTTACATACAATAGTTACATACAAGGTTTTGCTGACAATATTGAGATGTAATTCAAATTGTAATTTTGAAAAATGTCAAAAGTACCTGTAATTGAATTACAAATTGTTCTACAGTAACTGTAATATATTACTGTTACATTTATTTTGTAATTAAATTACGTAACTCAATTACATGTAATGCGTTACTCCCCAACACTGGTGATATGTTATATGATTAATTATAATGGTACATACAATATACCTAAATGGAAGCAACTCACAAGAGGCACTGCTATAGAATACGTCGAAGAGGACATTGAAAATGGAATGTGTTTGTACAGATTCAAATGAAAGAAAAATAAAACAGATCGGTGACTTTTCTTTGCAAGAAAGTAGTTAAAATTTTTAGACCAATATCCCCTTTCTTCAGATGCAGTTCCCTTTTTTTGTTCTTTCAGTTCCTCTGATGTGTCTTCCCCATTTCTTTGGGGTGGAGTGTATTACCCAGTGAGAATGCACTAGCTCAGTCCAGCTCTCCTCCAGTATGTGGACGTCCCCTTCCTCTGCCCACTTCCAAGTTAGGTCCACGGGTACTGCGTAGGACTCGAGAGCCTGTTTCAGCTCCTCCAGAGACCCACCCTGGAGAATGTGTTGTGGGGATCATAACCACCAATTCAGTTGTGTATTTGTGTAAAGTATGCATTGCTTCGATTGTAATTTGTTTACATAAAAGTGTACATTGTTTAAGTTTGAATTTGTTTATTTACATAAAAAGTGTATGTTGCTTCAACATACAGGTTATCAAAAATGGGGGAACCCATTTGCCTAAACTTAGTCCATGACAGAGATGAAAGCTAAAACATAGACACACACACACACACACACACACACACACACACACACACACACACACACACACACACACATTACATCTACTGAAAGCTGCACATACTGTACCTCCGTGACTGGAGTCTTGTCAGATGCTCCCTGTATGAAGAGGCCCTGAATGAGTGGGGTTCTGGATTTGACACTGACAGCTGAGGCCTTGCTTACTGTTCCAAAATCCACAATCCTCTGCCTCTGTTTCTTCTGTGCAGGAGGCAGAGGAAGCACAAGTGTGTCAGAAATATCTAGTGACTATGTAAAAAACCTTACAGAAACGGCTGTCACATTTACATGTGTCGAGCCTTCTTCAAAATACATGTAGTAGTGCCCCTACCATTCCCATTCAAAATGCCATTTGAGCCTAAAAATAGCGCTTCCGATGTAGGCTAATCATGGTTTAAACGAATATCATGTAGACTACACCTCTGGTTTGGCTGGCTTAGCTCAAGTATTTGGATGACCAAAAGCTTCCATTATGAGAACGCAGTCATTTATGCTGCCAAGTGCATGAAACCAAGATACACACTTCTGAGGGATATTTTTGACTATCTGACTCATTTTTCCATCGCGTTAAGGCAGCCTCAACAATATTGTGATTGGTGCCCAGGTTTTAGGAACATTGGAAATGGGGGTGAATGGCCTCTTTGCCAGATGGACCTGCAGAGCTAATTCAAATTTACCAAAGGGTCATCTGGGTTCTCCCAGGCTAAAGCTTGTTCAATTTAACTCAATGCAAACACATTTCACTGGACATCGATTTGTTTTGGATTGTTTTCCTCATGCAGTCGATACTTTGTGGATAAATGAACATGACTGCACCTGCGGGCCCACTGTGTTGGATCGGTGCTTGTCTAGCGCCACCCGGTGGCCATCGACTACATCTGCAGCTGGCACAGTGGTATCTGGGACGTTGTCCACTTCAGCATCTCTCTCCCCCTCCTTTGGCGTCTCTGCTCGGGCATCCTTCCTCTGGTTATTGGAGTCCATACCCTCCAGGGGAACGGCATCACTTCCTGTGCTTTGGTTAGGTGTCTTGGAGGGATGGCTGTTGTGATTGATTGTGAGAAACACATAGAGATGGTGAGAATGTTAGAACTCCCCCACAGAGCTTACCTTTCAGACAAGTGACTAGGCACTTAAACATGAGAAAGTGTGAATATGTAGACCATGACATAACGGAACACCTGAGGCCTACGCAGCACACACACACAACACACACACACACACACACACAGTTGGAGGTAGAGCTAGTCCACAACAGGACACTGATGGCCAGAATAGACCCAAATACATTTGCATTTATTAATTTGGCAGACATGTTTATCCAAAGCGGCTTTACAGCTAGAATAACATTTAAGCATTTCAACATTGAAGCATTTCAACATTGAAACTACAGAACTACAGCTAGCAACAGGCACAGTGCAGAGGAGACTGTAATTAATTCCCACTGCATCTGTCAATACTAGTACTGGAGGATAGGAGTGCCTTCATATTACAGTAAGCACTGGTCAGAGGAGGAGGGGAAGTGGTAGAAGAGGAGGTAGAGGAGAGGAAGGAGGGGAGAGAGGGAAGGACATGGTACAGTAAGTGCGTATTAAGTGTGTTAAGGTTGTCAGAAGCGCTAGGAGAGGAGGTATTCTTGGAGGAGTTGTCTTCAGAAGAGTTTTCAGTTGAATTTGAGTTTTTTGAATAGGGACATACTGTACAGTAGAGGGATGCCCCTGCTCTGATGGGACTTTCCACCATCGGGCCATAGATGACAAAAGTCTGGATTGCCATTAGTGAGGTGATGGCAGTGCCAGCCAGAGTTCCCTTGGAGGAGCGTAGCAGCCGAGGGGTAACAGAAGCTTTTATATGAGAGCACTTAAGTAAGAGGGTGCAGACCAATCCATCACGTTATACGCAAGCATTAGCGACTTGAATTTGATACGGGCAGGTAAAGGAAGCCGATGGAGCTCAGATACCAGAGGTTCAGCCGGAACAGAAACCTCGATGTGGGAGAGAAAATCAAAAAGTTGCCTGAGGCCTGAAGTTGTCAAACGTTTAAAAACATCCTGTGAGAGTAAAGGTCGGGGACTGTCTACATGTCTGCTGACACAGGATTAGATCTCAGCGATCACAAGCGCCTCTCAGGCCACAACCCTCCACCAAACTAATTAATGCACTTTTCTTTCCGTCTTCACTCAGTCGTTTACACCGTTGAGCAAGGCTCAGCAAGGCTCAGCAAGGCTCAGCAAGGCTCCAGTTTCTGAAGCTCACATTCACGGCCCTGGTTTCTGTGACTGGGGATTGGGAAACACATGAGCATGCATCTGCCATTGGTGATTCATCACTTAAAGGTCTCGAAGAACCATCTGTTTTTGATTGGGGCTGCCCACGCTCAGTCCTGGAGGCCACTTCATCGGAAAAAAAAGGCCTTCAAAACTTTCAGAAGTAATAAACACAGAAAGAAAGAAAGAAAAGGAAATAGACAGAAATGGGGCGATTACTCAACAGTTGAGGCAGCACACAGATGTGAGCAGACAGGCGTGACGTAGAGATATTACACCCCCGGCGTCTGTGCTGCTTGCGTGACAGACATCAACACGGTAGGCCAGCACCTGACACGAAACCCCAACACACCAAACACACAGGAGACCTTCACTACTACTGAGTCAAAGAGAGACTCCATGAGGTCAGCACACCCCCTTTGTCAGTACCCCAAACGGAAGCTCGGACCTAAAACATCCAGGTTGGGGGTGGGGGGTGAAAAGGAGGGGGGTTGGGGTTGGTCAAAGCTCTCTGCAACAACATGGAACACAAACACAACACTCCCCAACGGCCAAGACAACAAAACAGATCTGTTAAGTAGACCTCGGAGAGAGAGTGAGAGCGAGAATGAATGAACCCACACAAACCCCCCATTCCCATTCTCCTAGCCGTAGTCTGTGTATGAGAAGCTGTAGATTACCTGGTTTTCGCCGTCTCCATGTCTCTCAGGCGATCATCTTTATTCCCTGCGTGAGTCAGTTCTGTCCCTGTCCCTGTCCCTGTCCCTGTCCCTGTACCTGGCTTCCTGAATCTCAGCTCCTCATTAATGAGTCCCTCCCTCCACTTCTCTTCTCTCCTCTCCCTTTCTCTGCCAACTGGCCCAACAGGACCGACAGGCTTCGGGGAGGCTTGACTTGTCTGGCCTCACCTTATGCTGCTCATTAGCCTGCCCAAAGAGGGCTTGTCTAAGGGAGGCGATGAGAAGTTCACGGTTGGCTCAGTCACTTGGGACACGTCCAAGTATGCTGAGAATCTCAGGAAAATCTCACCAAGGAGGTGCTAATGGTTTTTGTCAGGCGTGACAAGGACAGCCTAGGGTGAAGTGGCAGGACCTCAAATTCGGATCAGGATCCAGAGAAGACCCAGCCCGGAATCGGGGCGAGGATAATGCTCCCAGACTGGTTCACCACTGGTTCACCAACACCAAGCTCTGGAATGAGGCACAACCCCTGATGTGGTGTCATACCATCTCAGAGGCATGAATCAGAGTTCCAGACAAACTGTGAGCAAAGATGCTACGGACTGCCGGCAGCACGCGGCTTCCCTGTGGCTTCCAGGGAGCTTATGAGTCAGCAGCAGAGATGAAATGTGGAAACTGCAGCACTTGCCAGTGTGTGTGTGTGTGTGTGTGTGTGTGTGTGTGTGTGTGTGTGTGTGTGTGTATGTGTGAGAGGGAGAGAGAGAGAGACTGGCTTCTTAGTTCCTCCACATCGGTTTGCGTTTTAAGGGTGTGACTGAAGAAGAGCTTCAGGGCAATTAAGTTTAATTGTAATAGCTCACACAAGCAGAACAAGACAAGTTGCACAGATGTATTGACACGTAGGCACACATACACAGACAAACATGTACAAAAACACAGAAACACACATCACAAGAACAAAGAAACACATAAACGTACATTCATGTGTGTGTGTGTGTGTGTATGTGTCACAGAACAAAGTCCTGCAGAGGGCCAAAAGGGGAGCAGAGCGAGGGCCAGGAGGACGTGGAGGTGGGGACTTACAGGTAGACGGAAACAGCCATATCAAGATGACACATCGACAATAAACAGCAATGCGGCTGGACTGCATACCATTTGAACTATAGGCCTACACGCTTATCTGCAGACGAACACACACAGACACAAACACTAAAACTATGAATTATACATGCTTATCCACACACACACACACACACACACACACACACACACACACACATGTACTAACATACACAGACAAAAACTGAATCATACACACTTATCCACAGAGAAACACACACACTAACACTAACTAATTACAAAAGCACAACCAATGCACTCAACAATTTAAACAATGTAGTTTAATTCTGTGAAGTGGACATTTGAATAAATAGGAGCATGTAAGAATTTCAATATGGTAAAACAGTATAGTGCTATAAAACCTCTAATCTGTACAAGTGTGTATATTTGTATTTGCATATTTTATTTACTGATCTGAGGGGCATTTCATATTATGACAAATCATAATGGTCACAAATTCTATCCTGCTTCATAACAGATCACAAGATTTGTAAAAATATATATATAATTTCAACCAGCACATTTCATTACATTTTTAAACCAAGCCATCTCCACAATAGTTCAGTCTGACTTCTGGCTGAAAAATTCATAAACATATATTGCGTATATCCCAAATTCCGTCCTGCCTCAATTCAGCTTAATAGCTCTATTCGGTCTGTTTGGGATTTGTACTCATACTCTCACAGCATCTGCACCATTTTAATATATTTACAAGCATTCCATAACAAAATAACAGCAGTGTCTGTGCTTAACCAGACTCCTCATCAGTAACAGAAACAGATGACAGATGTGATAATGCTTAATATTTTTTCTCCGCCACATGAATAACAAACATTTGGCAAATGAACCTAGCACCTCCCCTTCCGCTCTGTAAGTCAAAAGTGCAGAAAAAGTTGTTTAACAAGCTGGTTGATTGATCATCCTGTCCCTTTACTGATAAAAAATGGCATGTTACATTCATTCTTATTTGTATGCCAACTGATTTTTATACTTAAGGCCACAAGATACACTATATAAAAAGAATCATATTAAATGCAGTGCATGTGACAGAAATCAGAACACAGACATTAGTGTTGTTGTGCTTATTCATTCACTAGTACAGGACAGGTGAAATATTTAAGGGGTGTATTTGGAACTGCCTTCAGACAATTATCACCACTACAAAGCACTGACTGTTTCTGTAAGTAAAGAATGATGATTTAGATTGGATATGCCTCTTTTTTCATGTGAATCTATCATGATAAAAAAGAGATAGCATCATACAAATAGCATTTCACATTGCACTTAAACACCAGGCTTAAGTATCTATTAATGCCAGAGTTCTTATAAATGAAGATTTACAAGGACCATCTACTCAAAGTATTGCTGCGTTGTGTGGATGGAACTGATCTGGGAACAGTGCCTATCCATTATTGTCTGTGTTGTATTATTGTCCGACAACTAGGACAAATAGACCAATAATCATCTTAGCACACACACACACACACACATACACATTAAAATGGCATGCCCTCTCTACATGCCATTCAGTGAAGTCTACTACATGTTCCCTGAAAAGACTTGGTCCCAGGGGCGCTGCTAGAAAAGGTGGACTCTATGACAATAATTCCCTCTAAGTGCTGGCCCCTTAGAATTGTCCTAACACCCCCCAGCAACACTCCTGCTTGGCCCTATAAATCAGCATTCCATGCAATACAGCTTGTGGGTCCATTGAGGCTTGGTGTTCCTCTAATTGGTATCACAGTCTTTGTCCACACCCTCTGAGTAACCCTGTCTCTCAGTGTGTGAAAAGTTAAGTTTGAATGTGCTCCGTCACAATGCTGTGTATACCTGTATTTTGTGTGTGTGTGTGTGTGTGTGTGTGTGTGTGTGTGTGTGCGTGTGTGTGTGTGCGTGCGTGCGTGCATGTGTGAGAGTGTGTGTGTGTGTTCGTTCATGCTTATTCTAGGTTATATTTGATCTTCGGATTTCGTCCGCAGTCTCTGAGTCCCATGTGTCACAGTGTGTAAAAAATCTAGTTTGAATGCCCATGACACTTGAGTGTGTGTGCTACTATTTTGTCTGTGTGTGTGTGTGTGTGTGTGTGTGTGTGTGTGTGTGTGTGTGTGTGCTTGGTTTAGGCCATATTCAAACATGCTTGGTTTAGGCCATATTCAATCTCCAGGCTCTCGGCACAGCCTCCAAGTCCCATGTCTCTCAGCGTAGCCAGCAGCTGCAGCAGTAGTGGCCAGGCAAGTGTGGCGGTGTGACCTCGCGTCCCGCTGTCGGCCCAGCGCTTCAGCATGTGGTACTGGGCCTCGTGGCAGGACAAAGGGTTGTCCCGCCTCGCCCTCTCGATGTCCTGGTCTTTCACGCCAAGCAGGCGGACCAGCTCCGTGACCCGCGACACAGGCACCAAGTCCAGAACTGAGTAGATGAATTTGCCGGCTATGGTGCAGATGGACAAAGACAAGAAATTAAAAAAAGAAACAGAAGAGATGGAGCAAGAGAGAGTTGAGAATAGAGAGAGAAAAAGAAAATGACAGACATTCTTATTAACAAAATTACAGACATTCTTAGGTGAGTGAGTGCTCAAGGCTTTGGCATAAGCTTTCATGCCGAAGGCAACATAGGAAATGGTGACGACAGGAAGCAGAGTTTCCTCTTCACCATGAAGACACACACACACACACACATTCTCACAGACACACACACACACACACACACTCACTCACACACATGCACGCACACACACGCACACACAGAGTATGAAATTGAGAAGTATAAACATGTTTATAGTACACTGATGAATACACTTACAGACATACACACTCAACGCTAAAAGATGGAGACAAGTCAACTGTAAAAGGCCCACCCACAGGCACACTTCCTCATACTGTACTTACTTTTAATCTCTCGTGGTACACAGTCAGGTAATGCATTCTGTGTTTCACTGGACGCTTGACATGGGAAGGGAATACCCTCATTGTGGTCATTCTTAATGGTGGCCACTGAGCTGGTTACTGTGAGGAGAGGCTGAAGAAAGAAACGTAAGAAACTAAGCATCTTTTCAAAAGCATGTCTGTACCACATGCTAAAACAACTCTGTGGCCTTGAGGGCCGAAATAAAATACACTGAGTATTAATTTGTAGCATGATCATAAACGTCTATTTTTACCTCAGAGGAAGTGAGTGACACAGAAGGGGAGTCAGGAGGTTCTGATGTAGCTGGAGATCGTTTCTCCTGCTTCACTCTGCGTTTGATGGCCTTGTAGCTCAACATAACTAGAGCTGTTAGCAGAACAGTTGCTATGATGGTCAATGGAACTGTCACCAGCATAGGCAACTCTGTAAAGAACAAACATGCCAAGGGTTAGAACACCACAGGTGCTCTCTCTGCTGCTCTGAAAAGGCATCATTCTTTAGCAGCTGCATTAGAGATACTGTCATTTAACTTCATGAAGAGATTACCTACTCCTCTTTATTTTGTCACAATACAGTAAGATAAATATCATGAACATGGACTATGAAATATTATGAACTTCTCACACTCACACTCGCACTCACACACACACACACACACACACACACACACACACACACACACACACACACAAACATATACATTATTCTGTTTCCTAGTTCTCTTTCTCTCTCTCTTGCACTCACAGGTAAACATCATGTACAACAAATTATGAGTGGACATATACCTGGATTGCCAGGACCAGGATCTGTACTCGGTTTTACCAGAACACCAGGGCAATCATCCTCACTACTAGAGAAACACAGAGGAAAAGGGAGACAGTTCTGGTCATATCACAATCATTCAGGTGTGGTATAAAAGTAGAAGTAGAAAAGTAGAAACTAGCCATAACACATGCGAACACAACAAACCTGGGTCTAGGTTGTGTTAAACACCCCTATACAAGCATATAAAACAGTAGTGACTGCCAATAAAGCAACTGCCAAAAGAAAATAGCCGGAACAAAGGAAACATTTTTGCAATCACAGCAAAACCACAGTCAGTCTAAAACATGTTGAAATAGCTGATGCAATCTTTCTCAACTAAACTTCAGACATCATACACAGGCTTTTGTAAAGTCTGCCAGGTTTTTTTTATATGAAATCGTACCATCTTTAGGCATTTTCCAGGCAATTTGCTAGATTACAGGGGAGGAAATATACTAAACAAGAGCAGGGCACGCTCTTCTTATTCAGCAGAGCTGTCTGACCATTTCCTTTCTACGGCCACAACAGGGAAAGGAACTCACTGACTGTGAGTGTGTGAGTGTGTGTATAGAAGTTTGGATACCCAACACAAGTAATGTTGCATACTGCAGTACTTACTCGGAACACAATTTGCAGAATGTGTCATCAATTTTCTCACGATAATGGAGATATTTACATTCACATTTTCTGTCTTGCTCTGGTGTACCTGTGAGAAAAACATTTAACAAATGAGTTAAAAAGCTAACGAACGCTAATCGATCATAACTCTCTCTCTCTCTCAATCTCTTTCTTTCTTAATCACATTCACAAATAAATATACAAACACAGACATACACACACTTACATGGGCTTGTTTCTATCTCTCCATCCCCACATTTCTTGCACCTCCGGCATTCATGGTCCAGTTCGGGAATAATATTCTTCTTGTAGTAGCCTGGCTTGCATTGACAAACTGTGTTGGTCTTGTAGTTACATTTGGTGATCTCCACTTCAGTTACTGAAAGACACAAATACAGAGAGAGTCAGTGAAAGGGCAAGATGGAGAACTATCTCCACCCACTACAACAGAGCATCACCAGGCAAAGCTAAGACTCCCACTAATATGAAAAGATAATACAGTCCAGACGAGATCAAGTACTGTAACACTACAGACAGCGATCATCTCCCAGCTAGCACTGGTTCTGTTAGGTCAAAACCAGTTGGAAGAGATCACCCACATCCTGGCCAAATCCTGTTAAGATGACCCAAACCTCAATGGATATGTTGCAGTGTGGCTAATATAGCAGATACGTTTGGACTTGGACATTTGGACATATTTTCCATCTATCCGAATTAAACGTACTAAATTGCTACAGATATGCTGACCCTAATGTTTTATTCACAGCAACTCAAATAAAAATATGACAGTACAGAGACAGATCTCACATTTTTTAGCGCAGCAGCTGCAACTGAACACCCTACAGTGGATGGCAGCACCCTCTGTGCGGTCACAGAGCTGCAGTCATGGACAGTGAGGCTACTTGTGAGGTTACTGTCAAGCCTTACTCGCTCACCTTTACATTTGCGGCATCTGAAACAATTGGCATAGTAGTTAGCTACATCCATGTATGTGCCATTTCTACACGGTTTGCATTCGGTAGTTCTGCCTTCACCAGAACACTCCTTGTGCTGTACGAAACCTTTAAGAGAGAAGAGATGAACAGTCAAATCACCCACACATTGGTATAAACTGTTTGACTCTTTCACTCAAATCAATAAATTAGTAGCATACTGAGTTAATTTGGTTACTTGTGTATTTTTAAAGGTGACATAGAATGGAAATAATTTTTGTCTTGGTTTTGATGAATTAGGAGAGGTATTGCATAACCAAAGAGCTATCATGAACATGAGGAATGGTTGTGCCCTCCTTCATATGAAAATCTTGAACTTAAAAATAGCCACAAAAGAACAAAGCCTACTTGTGATGTCAAATATCGCAAAGCCATTGAAGTTCAATTGGGGTTGCCAAAGAGAGCGCCATTTAGTCAAACGGACTATTTCAATACAATTGAGTTTAATTTGTATGAATCAAAGTTGAATATATAGTATTGTAATATCAGAGAACACAGTACAATACTCGATTCATCCATTCTATGTCCTCTTTAAGCATATTTGGGCCTTTTGCCTTTAGTTAGATAGCACAGTGAAGAGTGACAGGAGGGGAGACCCCATCTTGGGATTGGGATATGGGCGCCAGGTCAGATTCATTGGCCCCATGAGCACTTTAGAGTCAAATGTAATACTGAATGTCTATGTCTTAGGCTTCCCATTTTTGTGTAGTGTTGTCTTGTCTGTTGTATTGTAGAGCACACAGCATATTCCAAACAACTTCTGTTGTATGGCACAAGTATTGAATCTTGAATCTTGAATATGAATGCTGCAGCTGCTTGCAGCACAGCTCCTCCTGTTATGTGCATTTAGTGAGCCAATGAAAAATGTGGAGAAGGACTGAGCGATCCAAAATCCGTTTTGCAACAATGCTCCCATTTTGTTTTGAGCGATTAATCCAGTACAGTAGTATTATCTAGTATTTTGAGTGTATTTCTACAGTATGTGTTTAGTTGAATTAAATTTAATCACTATTAACTCTTCTAGAAAATGTCTAGAAAATGGATGATGTTTTCAAAATCAATGAGTTTCAAAAATCAACTAGGAATTGTGTTAATCATGATCTCAATTTTAATCGTGAATATGATTTTTGCCATAATTGAGCAGCTCTAATGTCAAGCACATCTATCACAAATTGGAAAATGTTAGTCTCCCTTGTCATCTGAAAACTCAGTCTCTCCACAAGGGCTGCTTTATTGTGGCAAAAATGATAATCATGAATATTTTGGTCAATATTGAGATATGACAGATGTATTATTCATGCCACCAGATATTACAATCATTAGTATTACATTATAGCCTAACTGTTTAGTTGTTCCCAAATCTTCCTCTGTACTGGCAAGAACATGTTCATTCTATCATTTGAACCACAAACATTATCTCACAACTGCATCATAAGGGTCTCCACAACACTTTTGATATGTGAACTTCTGAGGGCAGGGGCCAATCTAGGCCATATTGGTAGCTGACAAAAAGTCCACACACCGTCCCCTCACACCTGGCTTTATTACCGTTTAATCGTAACTCAATGGAAAGACATAGGCATACTATTAGCAGTTTCCCTCCCTTCTACCAGATCAAAAGCCTTAATGTACTCATTTCAGACTCCTGAACTGGAGATATATTAGAGAGAGTGTCTCTTACCTGGAATACACTTGTTACAGCAGAACTTATTGCTGGAGTGTGGATACTGATGATCTAGCTGACATTTGTCATGGCGGCTGCTGGTGGTGGACTTGGCTGGGGACGGGCTTGGCCAAGGCCCTGCAGCGGTATCCACCCCCCATACAGCATGGGACTGCAGGACCAGGAGCTGAAGAACAGATGTAAAACAACTGTAAGCAAAACCATATAACTGGAATTTGTCCCCCCACCCAACAATCCTCCAATCCCACACACACACACACACACACACACACACACACACACACACACACACACACACACACTTCAGGTAGGGCTACCTGAGGCCTTGATGTTGGTTAGTTGAGAATGGCCACGTCAGAGGTGAGGTTATTTTTGATTGAGTGCTGTCATTAAATTTGGCAACAAGGGCCAGATATGATATGCTATAATGTCTCACCTCAAAAATCAGAAAACTGAGTCCAACGTTGTTCGTCCATGTTGACAACTGGCGACCTCTGCCCATCCTTTTTTTTATTCTGTCGGTTCATCCATCTAAAGCAAAATGTGGACCGATTAACAAAACGCACAAAACATAGTTGTTCTACAAGAGCAACACAGTATTCTGTTACATCTATATTAGTTTAGACGTAAATGCCTTCGCATAAACCGTCCAGCCTGCTGATTTCCTGATTTAACAGTCGAAGCAAGCTGTTTCGCAATAACACAAAAAAGCAAGCGCAGTTTACTCTATGCTCGAAAGACATATTAGACATATTAACTAAGATAAAAATAACTGTATCTTTAAGTTTGACTTTGTCTCTCACTACATCACCATACATTATGATTATTTTAGCCTAGGCTACAAAGTTGCAGTAGCCTAGTTAATTTTACTTTCGAATTCACTATCAGGTTACACCCACACAAACCACATCAAGATCTAGACTTGTGTCTCTACTCCCACAGAAAAGAGGTAAATATATATAAAATACCTTTACAAACTGTAGCACAGATCGATAATTGTAGCGGTTGTTGTTATTAGCCTATAAATTCTTCTTAAATGTCATACATAGCCTACTCCTTAAAAACACGCCACACGACGGCACGAGCTCCCAACTCAATTCCTCTAAGCAGCCAGCGGAGCGTGGGGGCGTGAGTAAACGGGAAACGGGCAGGGCAATTCTCACCAACACAGACTAGCACAACAGGGAAGAAATGAAAATTGCATGTTTAGGCTACTCCACAGGCTACAGACAGTACCCTACGGTAAAGGTAAGCATAGGCTAACACTTACACATTATCTCGATAGCCTACGCATTTCCTTCCACCACCCCCCACTTTGTTTTTGTTTTTTTATCAATTAGACCTGTCGTATTATCGTTACACCCTTTCTAATAGCCTATTAAAACACCATTATTCAATGCAAATGTTTGACATAAACAAAAATGAAATGTGTTATTGCACGAGCCTACATTATTTGTAAACCATTAAGGGTGTAATTAGCCTACTGCAGTCTCAGGAAGCCTAAACCGTGAAACGGAGAGGCAGGTTCTTCCTGAATATTACCCTTTTCTCGTTTTTGCTGTCAAAATAAAACATATTTTTTCAGATCTGTGATTCTGACTGAAATGTCAAGAGATACAGGAGCCTAGGCCTATGTTGTGTGGTCTCCCCACGGCGACCCAATTTGTGTCTTGTAGGACAGCCATAATTATAAACAAATAAAATAAATAAATGGATGAATGAGCTTTACAAACATGCCCTGGCCGGGCCCTGAAAGGAGCAACATATTCTTTCTGGCATTCAATAATACACCTCACATATTGATGGAGGCTACTTATAGGGAACAGTAGGCTCTTTGCACTGTTTATAACTGACTAAAAGAAGGCTTAATTTGATCAGATCTTCCCATTAATATTTGACACCATCCAACCTGTATGTGCTTCGGAATACTGTACCTTCTGGCTTCGCTGCATATGGTTGCCCATGCTGAGAAAACCAGTGAGGTGATGTCAACAACTTCCTTCGTCTGAAAAACCACATCCCCTCACGAGTCAACTCGCTGCTTTTTTTCTTGGGTAAGAGTCTTGCTGACAGAAGAACAAGAAAAAAAAGGGGGGGGGGGTGGTTGGGGGGGCGAGGGGTGAAGAAGTAGAAGAAAAAGAAAAGTAGAAGACTGAGAATGACTGGTGTGTTGAATATAATGAATGAGAAGAAGAAGAACATGAAGATGATGCTGGTGATGATGGAATTCTGGTGATGTAGTTGTTCTGCCATTCTCTGTTTATTAATCTGTTAAATAACCTCCTTACAGTAGCACCACAGAGGGTCTGCACCATTCCAGGGTGTGGTTACGCGACAGTCGAAGGGTGGGTCACAGCATGACCACATGTTACTTTCTCACAGTGAAGCAGCAGCTCTCAGCCTGAAACCTTCTCTTTTTGATAGTGCTGCAGAGATGATTCTGCAGGGTCGTTAGTTGATTTGAGTCTGATCCGAAATGAAAATGAGTCACCTGACTAGAAGTTTGTTGGTTGGTAGTGAGTCAAGCCATTTGCGGGACATTGAGGGGAGAGGGTCGCATGAGGGAATGGCTGCTCTGTGAAAATTCAGGTCAAGCCACGAAAGAGAAAAAAAAGCAGTTCACAGCACTTATATTTTGGGTTGTCAGTCACAGAGATAGAGACAGTGACAGAGAAAAAAAGAGAGAGAGAGATAGATCAAACAAATAAGATACACCAGTCTTTAAGAAGCCCTGCTGACGGTGCATTATAGCCGGTTTTTTGTTTATCTTGTTCTATCTGAGCGCCACTGGCAAATACTGTCACCTCTCTTAACCCACATGACAGCTAACAGCAAGTTAACAAATGAGTGATCATTTTGAAGTCGTTCTGCATTTGAGTCACTTGAGACACTTGAGGAGAAACAAGACCCTCAGTTAATGTAGATTAGGTAACACAATTGTGCAGTGGGAGAGGGAGGGCAGTTACCACTCTGTTTTGGAACTTTTAGGCTTAATCTTCAGCTAAGAGTCAAAATATAGAGAGCATGGGCCGCTCACGGAAACAGTCTGGGGGAGGTGAAGTAGGGCTTGGAGGGCGCTCACTTAGGTGCACTGAAGACGGCAGAGATCTGTGGGGTCCCGGGGAGCTTTTGAGAGTTCATATATGACTCATCACTTGACATTTCTGATAAAGGAGTAAAATGTGAGTGTGAGATAGCTCCAACTGTCATACCTACTTGGTGTCACTCAGGGGTCTGGATGATCTGCTCTCGGCTGGGATCCTCTTCTTGAGCTGCACACAGGGTAAGGCCTGGGTTCCTCTCTCTTCCCATAGTCTCTAGAAGGCTCAGGGACCTTCCGTCAGTCCGTTTTGATGATCATACTGAGTGTAGGTGTCTTGCTATTTTCTTGCTATAATGAAATTGAGTGACCCTTACACATTTGTTGAAGTGGTATGAATTTATAGAGGAAGTCAACAGGGTATCCAAATAATTTATCAAACCAGTAGTCATGGGTTTGATTCACAGAGAGCACGGAATGGCGCTTACATGTGATGTAACCTACTTTGGACAATTTGTGTGACATTGGTGCCAAGGTACCAGTCAGTTTTTGTTCTGATGAATGGGTTGCTCTTAGCTTATAGTTGCTTCTGATCATGCTGTATAATTTCTGTTCGAATGTGTTGGAGAAACAATGTTAAAAAAAAAAAGAAATACCAAAACAAATGCCAGTGTAATTGGTGTTTTCCCTGCTCTTGGATGTGGGAAGACACTATGGGTGCCTCTCATTTGGTCTTTTATACACCCTCCCTTCCTTCCTCGATCCTCGTCCTCACTGATCTAGATAAAGAATGATGGGGCGGCAACAATGGGATAGTCTATCCAGTGTTAGTTATAGATCAGTGGGAACGAGCCTCGAGGGCCGAGCATCGAGGAGAGAGTTTGAGAGCCACCCGGTGTGTCTTTTCCATGTGCCCCCCCATCATCCTGCTCCACCTTTCTCTGTCTCTCTGGCTTGTTCTCAGATGAGGGTCTTCTGGATTACTGTTCTCCTTTGGAACCTCAACCTCTCGCTCCTCCACTCACTCACTTGTGATGAGGGCAAAGAGTATAGATGGGAAGAGAAAAAAAGTGTTTCCGACCCAAATCCCATTTCCAAGTGCTGCAACAAGTGCAAACCAGGTTAGTCTGAGAGCCCATTGTGGAAGACTGTATCTCAAGCTGTATCTCACAACATAAGTTCTGTATCTGGTAGCCTGTCACCTTTCAGCATTGTCTCGGAATGACACACATGACACAAAATGCTACTTACTGTATTTGATCTATCATTTATAGAGTATGATCTTACCTGTAAAGTGACCATGGAATGATTTGGACATGATTGTTGGTTTATGGTCTGAGTTTGTTGCACATCTTCTATTTACCAGCAATGTTTCACAAAACTGGTGCTCAGAATACATCTGTCATTTTACACCTTATATCATTTTGATTATCAAGTGTATTTGATTATTGTATGTGTCTTGTGCTCATGTGTCTGCTTGCGTGCATGTATGTGTGTGCATCTGTGTAGGTGAGCACATGGTAGGCAGATGCCCGATCGGCTCCAAAGAAACAAAATGCAAGCCATGCAGCATGGGAATGTATATTAGTATGCACAATGCCTTGTCGCGTTGCGATGTATGCCGGGATTGCGGATATGGTAAGTCTCTTTCTGTCCTACTCTCTCACTCTTAGCTCTGTGCTGTCTTGACAATGGTACCTCTCTCATATTTTTCCGCTTTACTGTTAGAACTTTTGTACAGTATATGTAGTAAATACATTACTATTCATACACTACAGATTATTCATACAGTGTGTTGGTTTGAGAATAAAACTGAGATCCAGATTAAACGTGATGACAACCAGACAGAAATGAGTCTGTGAAGAAAAGGTCAGATAGATGAGGGGCTTTCCCATTGGTGGGTTCTCGGCATAGGGGGCTCAGCACTGTCCTTATAACTGACTCACATACAATACTAAAACACACACATGCACACACTCACTCGTTATCTCTCACTTTCTCTCATGCCTCTCTCACACATGTGCACACAAACAAACAGAGAGAGAAGAGAGAGACACACACACACGCATACACATTATCTTTCTCAAATCTCTCTCATACACTGAAATGCCACCTCAGCCTGTTGGTATGTGCAGGTGTGTGTGTGTGTGTTTATGTGTGTGACAAATGTTTCTCTCACACTATTTGATTGTCCAATGTGTGTCCAATGTAGGCCAGGAGGAAGTGAAACCTTGTAATACATTAACGGACAGAGAGTGTCGCTGCAAGCCAGATCACAAGTGTGGAGATGATGACTGCTCATATTGTAAATATGAGAAACCAAAGGAAACAACTACAACTACAGCTACAACTACAACTACAACTATAACTACAACTACCCACCCAACAATTACAGATGTCAAACAACCAGAAAGGACAACTCTCAATAAAGAGCCAGACGGTAGAGTTTCAGTTTAAGTTTAGCATTTTAGTCTTCATAACAGCTTAACAAGTTAAAGGCAAGTTAAGTGTATCTGTTCCAGACCCTTTTCATTTGCTCTCTCTTTCTGTCTCATGGGTGTGGCAAGTATAAAAAATCTTTTGAAGTAAGATACATACGATGTAAGAACATAAGATGTAAGCAGAGCTGTGATGTCAATTGTGGTGGATGGTGGTCTCATAGTTCAGTTTCGAATTGTTTGAGTCAGTGATATCAGTTTCTGATCAATGATGAATTGAAGGATGTTGAGTCAAAGTCTCCTCGCTCTCTTTCTTTCTGTCTGCCTGTCTTCCTTCTCTGTATTCATATTACTGTTTCAGACACAGCAATGCTTCTTCCAGTGGTGCTGATAGTCTGCGTGTGCATACTCCTCCTCATCATTGCCACTCAGCTCAAAAAGCTGGATCTTGGTTGCCTCACATTTGATGGTTTGTGCTTCCACAACATCTAATATATACAGTATATATATACTGTATATATATATATATATAGTACACACACACACACGTATATACATACGTTATGCATGAAAACAATTATAAAGAAAACATCAATGTTAACAATGTTTATGGGTGCAATGTCTAAGCTTGACATTGTAATTCATATATGTCCTAAAGTTGCCCTGAGCAATAGTGATTGCCAAGCATCACAACAAATTTGGTATGCCACAGCAATACTGATGTAATGCAATTACAGGTGTATGTTTGCAGACTGTTCTACAATGACTTCTGAAGCAACTCACTTGCAGATAGAACTATCCATTTTATAATGCTGATTTTGCCCAACAGATTCGTCATCAAAGGACACACAGAGTATAGAAGAAGAGACTTTGCGCTTGCCTGAAGTGTGTACAGACCTCCAGGAAGTATGGATAAAAGATGGATCAGATCATCTCAATGGACAAGTGACAGAGGGAATTTTGTGTTGAACATAAACATTGAATTATATTCTAAAACACACACACACGCACACACGCACCCACACACACGCACACACACATACATGCACATACATGCAAATGTAAAACACAATATATAGAACATGTATTTTGTACATTATTGTTATATGTTTTTACATTTTGATAAATTAATTGTTTTCCTATCTGTAAGATAAATTACATATATCTGTTTTATTTTTCAGTTGTACCGCAACACTCTTCAGAATTTCAATTAATTTTTGACAATTGCACAACTAAGTTTTCTTCACTGTACAATCACATATCAATTTGTGACCTTTTTTCCAGTGTATAACCATTGATTTGTGACCAACTTTCGAATCAGTGACCCTACAGACACAATATTTGAAATTTTTAAAATAATTGTTGGTCACTCTGGCCATAGACTATCCACAGATGCTCAGATTATCAGCAAACCATCTGGTGCAAAATCTGTTCAATTGATGGGGTAGGGTGGGTTGAATTTGGTTAAGATGATGTTAAGTAATTGTGCAACAGTAATTTTACATACTGAACTGGAATGTCAGTAGATAATATCTGAAGTCTCTGTTGGCAGACTATCTAAGTAAAGTGTTACCCTAATTGTATTATAGTGACACTATATCAAGCCCTTGGTGATCTAAGAAAGTCAGTGGTTAAAAGTGGTTAAAGAATATGTTACCTTACCAAGGAGAGGTTCAGAAAAAAAGGGCATAGATAATAATCAATAGCAATAATCCATATAAAGCTAGTAGTTAGGGTTATAGCTTAATGAAAGAGAGTGAGTCCGTTTTAGGGCAAGAGCATATAAATCATATTTGCAAATGTCAAAATGGTGGCAACCAGAAGATAACCTTGGCATGTATCATTTCTGTTACCAACTGCTTTCTTGCATGTATTATAAAAACAGTGATGTAAATAATAATGGTTAAATTGAAATAATTAAAATCTCATTAAAATAAATCGCTTTATTAAGTTATTGCACTTCCATATAAAGTACATATATAAGCAAGCTTCCTTAGATCCATAGAGACAAGCATATACTGGAATGAAACTATTGCCAACCTGTACAAGAGTATCTGAGGGTTATTTACAGTGCTGGGAGAAATCTGGGAGATTGGCACTAAAACAGAATAAATAAAGCAACCTTCACTTATGATATTATTATCATTATATACTCTTAAAACAAATGTGTTGTCCCAATCTGGACACAGAGACATGTTAAAACAATGCACATTGCGCTGTTTTTTAACACATTTGTTTTAAGAGAGTAGTAACAAAGTGTAGACAATAGTCCTAGTGATACCTGTGGTCTCCGGCCTTTGGTCCTTGTGTTGAAATCATCATCGATCAACACATCAGCAAAAAAAGGGTCTTCTGTCTCAGACTGCAGAAGTATGGCCTGAAGTGCTGGTCACTGAGTGATGTCAATAACGTGATTGGCAGACGGGAGGCTATTCTGACACTGTCTAACTAACTCACTTGCCCACAGCCTGTTAGTGAACATCTATTTTTAGTGAAGGAAGATAGATATCAGAGGAAGTGACCAAAAAGGTTGAGAGGAAATTGTAGGCGCACCAGTGAAATGTATCCATGTAAGATCACTATCTCAGAGAGCATTAAAGGGACAGATGACAACAAAATGTCAAACCTGTTTTTGTAGAATTGTGAGCACCAGGTAAATGTTCGCTGTTTAGATGTTTCTGCAACTATCCCTCTGTGTTTCTCTCTCTCTCTCTCTCTCTCTCTCTCTCTGCCTGTGTCTGTGTGGCTGTTTCTCTCTGTCCTCCCACCCTGACTTCCATCATCAGAGCTCTTCCTCTTTAGACATATGACTCTCTTTCCCTTGCTCCTGAGAGGGAACAGAGGTCTCCTCCTCCCGGCTCCGTTCTTCTGTGGACAGAGGGATGGGAGAAGGAGGAGAGTGAGTTTCATCTCCATCAGGTCTTGGGTTGGGAGAGTACCGCTCCTCCTCACGGCCACCTCCTCCTGCACCTCCTTCTCCTCCTCCCCCTAAGCCAAACTGATTCAGTAGGCTGACAAAGACGGTGCTTGGATGGTTGATGTAGAGAGGACCTGAGAGAGAGACAGCAACATGACAGAGAGAGGGGTGAGACAGAGAGAAAGAGGGAGAGAGGGCGAAAAGTAGAATCATGAAAAAAAGAGTGAAACAGGTAGATAGACAGATGGGCAGAAAATACATAGCAAAACAAAAAGACAATGAAGAGAGAAAATCACAGACAGACAGACAGTCAGCAGAACGGTGAAGCACAAAAACAGACAGAGAGAAAAAAAGACATACGGACACTAAGGTCTAAACAGAACTACAGTTCTGACTTAATTCATAACTAATAACTAGCTATAGCTATGACTTTACTTAAAATTACTCAACCTTCACAACTGCAAGGTTTCAGCAAGGCAAGACAGTGAAGATGAACGTTCAGATATGTGTCCAAATTGTTTTGACAAATGGCTTTATTGAATAATGGTGTATTTAAAATGAGTGAAAGGATGGAAAATGAACCATAAGATAAACAGAAATGGATTACAGATTTCTAGAGACTAGACTAGATGTTCTTTGTGAGCTTTTCAGTTTATCAATAGGAAACTGTATTCTACCCAGAGTTCCTGGCTGAGATGAGGCAGGGCTGTTGTAATTGGCTGACGGCAGGGAATCAGAATGAGTGTCTTGATAGTTCCCTGTTGCCACTGGCCCCTTGGGTTTATGGAGTGCAGCTTCGTTCATGGCTGCCTGTGAAAGGCAAGCACAATTCAAAAACCTATTCTACAGCAGATGGCAGTATCATTACAATAATCATCAATGTTGTTGTTGTTGTTGTTGTTGTTGTTGTTGTTGTTTAATATTTAAAGTAATTGCCTCCAAATGACAGACTTACTTTATCACTGCCTGGAAAGCAATTCTTCAGCACTGAAAAGGGGAGATCAACAGATAGCTATGACTTTCACACGTCCCATGGTGCAGTTGGAAAAAAACACAACACACACACACACACACACACACACACACACACACACACACACAAACACACACACACATACACAAACACCAATAATACATACACACACTCTCCACACACACACACACGCACGCACGCACGCACGCACGCACGCACGCACGCACACACACGCGTGCGCGCACGCACGGACGCACGCACACACGCGCGCACACACACACACACACACACACACACACACACACACACACACACACACACACACACACACACACACACACTGAGTATAAAATATACAATTAATGAATACAATCCAAGTTGCTGCTCACATTGCTTAAGACAGGCACCTTCTCCCTCTCTGTGACTGTATGAGAGAGCAAATAGAACGAGAAAGGCAAAGACTGCGACGCAAATCACCACCAGGGGCAACTGCCACTGCATAGCTGCTTCCTCTGAAATGGAAAGACAATTCAATGTTAGGAACAAAATTGCTTGTTTATCCCAGACACACAAGCATCAACTCATACTCACAGGCACACACACACACACACTCACACAGACACACGCACACACACACACACGCGCACTCACACTCACACACCTGATGCCAGAGAAGATGGTTGCTTGCAGATTGTGTCGTGGGTGGTGTTGCCTGGTGTCTGCACTTCAAGTCCATCAGCGGTACAGCTGAAAAATACATAACCACAATCAGTGCCTTAAAGGTGTTCTAAGCGATGTTGGATAACGTCACTTCTGTTGGTGTTCAAACAAAACAGAGAGCTAGCTAGATTTCTTCAGCTGTGAGGTTAATACATGGGGCCAATTACTGTAATATGGTTTAATTTAGTTCTTTTAACTTGCATAAAACACTGTCCGGTGGCTCATACACGTAGGCCTCTGTGTGTGTGTGTGTGTGTGTGTGTGTGTGTGTGTGTGTGTGTGTGTGTGTGTGTGTGTGTGTGTGTGTGTGTGTGTGTGTGTGTGTGTGTGTGTGTGTGTGTGTGTGTGTGTGTGTGTGTGTGTGTGTCCGTGTGTCTGTGTGTCTGTGTGTCTGTGTGTCTGTGTGTGTGTCTTTGGCGTGTTGAAGTTGCAACTCACTTTTTGTGCTTCTTACAGTGCTTGTCACTAAAATAAGAGCCCTTCTCACATGTCTTGGTCATTGTGATTTGATCTACACAGAGACATAAGATTAAATGCATATACATACACTGAAAAGGCACATATACACACATGTTTATACCACCCCCTCCACACACCACACACACACACAATCACATGTTCACATGCTACAGTATGATTTGTCATTACCAGGTATTTTTACTGTAGTTGGAGTAAATTCCTTTCCACAGCGTGAACAGATACCGCTGTCTGTCTTTGTGCATGTGAACCCAGCCATGCAGCGACATCTCACGTTAGACTTGCTACTGCAAGCTTCAATCACCTCCATGTTGAATTCTGTTACAAGTTTACACAGACAGATACAGACATAGACAAACAAATACATACACACATACATACATTCGCATACGCACTCACACAAACAGAGAGAGAGAGAAAGAGAGATAGAGAGAGAGTCAACTCTTGCTGTGGCTGGCGAAACATTAAAAATAGCAAATGCTTCTTTCATTTGACTCATTTCCTGTGTTTCTTGCCTTAACCTAAGATTCTTAGAATTAGAAATGCTGCCCAATGAGAAAAACACGCTACAATTAAGACAGGAAGAGTGACTCATTTGTCACTTTTTAATTCAGTAGAATTAGGGTGCTGGCCCTCTGCACAAACTAATTTCTGCTATACAGTATACTCTCTTTTTCATTTAGCGTCACATCATCATAACACAATAAGCTCCTTAGCACACTTGGTATCACTGGCAGAGAAATCTGTCTGCGGCATGGTACCAGTATTGAAGTGAACTGGTGTCAGGTTGCTCTAACACATGGGGTTCTCAATACATCCTGTAAGATTTGTTTTTGCTCTTTTCGTGATAAAGTGACAATTTGCACACATTTAATATCGAAAGCTCTTCCAGATAATCTGGCCCACGTCTTTTGATCTCATTTGTTAGCTTTGCTGTAAAGTGCTGAGGATTTTGCTGTACAGTGCTAGGGGACTGTCTGCTAAATGACTAATGATACAAATATTACTGGGCAACATGCTGTTGGCTTTTTGGAGATGAACAGGTGATGGAAGTTCATATTACCAGGTTTGCAGTCCCTACTGCAGGGGTGGCACTGTGTTTCCTTGTTTATAATCTTGGTGTAAGTGGCAGGGGGGCATGGTGCACATGTTGAACAGCTCGCTTGGTAAGATCCTGGCACACAGATGGCATAGAGAGAACAGAGTGTGAGTTTGCCCGGACAGGCCTAGAAAAGCATTTGAATTTGACTAAAGAAAGATAAGATGAGCTGTGGCGGCATGAGAAGGAATGAAGAAGAGAGGAAGAGAGGAAGAGAGGGATATAAGATAAGATAAGATACAACTTTAATGTCTGTTTGCACAGAAATTTGTCTTGCATTTCACCTTTCCACAATCCATACAAGAAGCCATTAAAAAACAACACACATTGAAAAACAGCACATACAAACATACAATTAGAGAGTCCTTTCACACATACAAGTCCATAGGATATGGCACTGCACAGCACTGCATCAGACACTCTGTTTTCACTCTGAGCTCATTCTATTCACAAGCAGCGAGTCTTATTTTCCACTGAGGCAGTTATATTTAAAAAGCGCAGAGCGGCTGCTAAAGAACAGCAGGTGGAAACACATCTTCACACCTGTGCAGCTCGCTCAGCAGACCACAGAGCAAAGTGCTGACTGCATCGGGCACCAGCGAGAGAGACGGAGCGTGAGGAGAGCAAGCACAACAGGAAACCAGGGGTCAGAAGACGGTGAGAATATGACACACATGCAGGTACGCTGGTGGAGGATGTGGTTCTTCTTCTGCAGAAGGGCACTGACTTTCCCATCCAGAGAGAGAGAGAAAACAAGAAAGAGAGAGAGAGAGAAAGAGAGAGAGAAAACAAGAAAGAGAGAGAGAGAGACAGAGAGACAGAGATGGAGAGAGGCAGATAGACATACTGTACAAATGCTAAGAAAGAGATGAACAGTGACACAGAAGGAAATGGAGGAAAGGGGGGAACCAGTAGCAATATAGATTTCCTGTGCACAGTTTCCCAGAATCAAGAAGCCCAGGCTCAGGTATGCGGAACGCCCCCCCACACTTACGGTATCTACATACTCACATGCATGGCTTGCATGCATGTGTACATAACAAAGACAACTCTCTGCAAAGCACTCCACAGTATCTGCAGAGGCCAGAAACTCTCGCCGCTATACTCAGTACCCACTCACCTGGTTCACAAATGCGGCACCCTTCATTCTGTCGAAAGGAGGGCACAAGAAGAGAGACACGGTCTTACACCAATAGTTGATCCGTTTTACTGTGTTTATCAGAAACTATACGAAGTTTTTATAAAGAGGTAACGGAAAGAACAAGAGAAGTAGTAATAAGTGTCTGTACCAGGGGGAGAAGGAAAGTCTGGTGAGCCATCAGAATCAACTGAATTGCAAAGAATAGGCTCGCTCCCATGCTGTTAACAATACAAGAAATAAATACATCACACAAATCTTTTAGAACTGTAGCCACTGCAATGTAAAAAAGTAATGCAACAGACAGTCAGAAATGTATCACTCCAACGAATTGAACAGAATCAGTACTAAACATGTCTGAGATTTGACATAATAGCCAGCACAGGATGAAAAATCCTCACACTCTGATCTGTGCAAAAAATATCTTTTCACTTAATCGACCTTTCGGTCATAGACCATGCATCTTCACAACTTATTAACATATTGCATCATATTAGCAAAACTAATATTAACTAATACTGCAAAACCTGTTAACTTTCTTTAAACAGAAGTGATCTCTTAATGAATGAGTCAGAATGAACTTGGTGATATTTTTGAATAATAAAAACAAGATTTTAGCCATACCTCAATAATCACCAGCTGCAGACTTTGTCATCAGATTTTTAGAGGTGCGCCTATTATGTCTGCTGTTGTCACCTTCACGTCGGCTCGTTTCTCTTCCTTTCTCTCTTCCTCCTACTCGTCTTTGTTCTCTGCTGCGTCACTCTTTCCTCGTCTGCTGTTTATTTATTTTCTACCTTTCTGTCTACCTTCTCGCAGACACCCACCTGCTCCCAGGTGTGCTTGTTTACACTGGTCCTGCTGACTGTGTTTATTATTCATCAATGGAGGCTTCAAGGGAAGAATATGCTGGACAGCTATGAAGCAACGCGTAATAAGGTGTGGACAGAGGGGTGTGGGCGTGTGTGAGTCTACGTGTGCGGATATCTGCATAGGTGTAAGTACATTATCAGAAGGTATAAAATGGTCTTTACGCATATTGACAAAGACATTTATATATTTATCATTATGAACTTCACTTGTGTGCGTCAAAGTTATAATCCACACTTTCATATATGTGTGTTCAAAGTTGTTATTCAGTTTCACATGGGAGCCTCACAGGAACGCTATGCACCAGCAGATAAGAAACTGGGCATGAGCGAGAGGAAGAATTTAGGGAGGTTTCAACCGAAGGTCATGCTGACTTGTAATGCTCTACTTTGTGCTTTTCTTTAATAAAAGAGCCCCTTTGCGTCGGAGAGCTCAGAGACTGTTTTGGAGAGGAGAAGCACTTCCTCTCTGGTCACTCTCTCCTCTCGGCCGGGAGTCATTGCTGAAAACTATACTACTTGTTTGTGGTTCTTGTGTCTTAATATTGGGAAGATTTTCCTGACACATATACTGTACATACATACATTACAAAACAAGATAATAGATCAATCATCATAGATTTACAACTGTGTGTCAGTGTCTGTTCTTCCTGTTTATTCTGACAGGTTTTAAATATATATTTCTTGAAATATCACAAACTGACAGTTAGAGGTTGACCCACATAGCAGTTGCGTCAGACCCACTGTTTGTGTCTTTTCACACCAGACATCTGACTAGGTCTGTTTTTGTACATCCTTTTTACACACCGGACACAGCACGGACCAAAAAGAGAACAGAAAACAGCAGCAGGCGATGTCATTGCTCAGCAGTGTCTTTTTATTCTCAGCTCTGTTAAATGCTTGTCGTTCAGTGCTCTTGCATTGAAAAGCTAGCGAGTCCTTTTTGCTTCGTCTTTGAGTTACTTACACGTTGACTTAAGCCCAGTCCCTTGCCAAATGCACCGGTCTGCACACATCCCACCTGATCACTTATTCAAACTCATCACTGAGGTCCACTAAGCGCTAAAGCAAGGGCCAGCCTTTTTTTTCCAACCCTGCATGGGGGGGAGGGGGGCACCATGAAGGATTGAGAAATCACTAACCGGTGGTGAATACACACACAATCCAGCAGGAGTGTGAAAGCTCGGGATCAGACAGAATGCTCGTGCTGTACAATAAAACGGCACATTAAAGGGCTACACTGTGCCATGAGTTGTACAGGTGTTATCACAGTGGGTACTTTAGCACTTAATGCATAATCAAGTGATCAGTAGCCTACCATGTACATCTAACTCAAGCAAATGGCAATACAACATGCACTTTGAAGTTAGGAACTGAGGTAAAGGCCATGGTGGCTAGGCTTTGGAGAGACAGGGTTAGCATCAGTGACATGTACAATGTGTTTATGCAAGAAGTAGTATAACCAATTACATACTTCACTACAATGCATTAACTTCATGTGTTATGGTACCAATGACTCTCACTAGCTCTCCCACTGGCTGGTTGAATTGTTGGGTTAAATCACCTTATCCAGACAACTAAAATACAAACACTGCTCCTGCCTGATCCTGGATTGCACACCTCTGTAAACAATGTATGTATACAACCGATGCATGCTTAACGACATGTTTAGAAACCTCTCTATAAGAGCCAATGGCAATGTTTCATTCATGTCTTAGTAGACTCCCACATGCTGAATGTGTTCATCTACAACACTATTCCATACTGCAGCCAGTGCTTTTGGCAGAGACGGCAAACATTCTTGCATATAGCCAGCATTTTTTACACACCCTTAACAATTTCCTTTGAGTATAGTATCATAACAATCATATCATAACATCATGTGTAGAGCATTCACTTTTCTTCTTTATTTTTTTTTTTTTTAATGTGATTTCTTGAACACACTGGTGATTTTTCAAAAGAATTTACTTATTGTTTTGAGAACATTATGAAGATGTGGTATGACGAGTAGTTCTGTATTGCATTTATAGAAGCAGGTTGTCTAAGCTGGTTTCGTTTGTTGTGCGCTTACTGCATGTTTAGATCTACGACTTTGTGCAAAGTTGAAAACTGACAGTGACAGATTGAGAAGACATTCGATTCTATGTTTTGAGAAGCTTACTGGAGAAGTTTGGCATTCTTCATGTTGCAGTCAAACAATAAGTTAACTCCTTTTATATAAATAAACATATTCTCATCACAAACACACCAAAATTAATGAGCACACGCCAACATGCTTACAGTATATGGCCACCCGTCACTCTCACACACGCACACGCATATCCAGTCACACATACAGTATAGTAAACACAGGAAAAAAAGAGAAAAAAAGCATTAAATCTTTTCTTTTGCTATCATAAGAATGCTTTCAACCCATCAATACTGCCTGGAGAAACTGCAACAATATCAGACTCTAGTCCTTTAGTTATCATTCAATTATCACATTTGATTAATTTGGGGGCAGATTACACTGAACAGTGTTAAGCTCCAGACAGCATTACGGTTAACATGTCTCGACATTCAGGTGTCATTCGAGAAAGCATTTCAGCAGCATTTCCTCGTCAACAAACATGATCTCCTTATGGCAATATACACACAGGAGGAAATGTACCTATTTTACAATAGTAACAGTAGCATCATAAGAAAAAGTCAACATAAAAAATGCAAATAAATCTGTGTTTTTACCCCATAATAAAATGAAAACGTATTACACAACGTCAAATTAAAACCTGTACAACATAACTAAACATCATGATCTCATTGGCTTTGGCTGTTAAAGACCTGCCCATCAGTGTGACAGTTTCAATCTGTTTCATTAAAAGCTGCTGCAACCTTTTCGACTTTGCTTTGTTTTGCACGGCTGTGCTTTAAGCTCCAAAATAGATTAGGAATATAGGAATTGAGCACCATAGAGAGGTTGGCTTTCGTAGCAATTACTAGCGTGACATCCTTTGTGACCTGTGTAACCGGTAGATTTTGGCACGCGAGAAACAATCTATTCCTGTGAGTTAAAGTACTGCATGGGCTTCTCCCAGGCTACAGCCATTCATCAAGGTGAGAAAGAAATGAAAAAATGAAATAAAACAGTTGAACTGAATTTATTTTGTCCCTTTCCTGAGCAAAATCACTCTCTTCTATGGCATATTTCCTATTAAGCTTTTTTCTTCCAGTTACTCATAGGAACGGGATGCATCATGGACGGTCCTGTGACTGTTGGTAACTATGCATGTTCCTTGTTGATGGTCAGAGACCATACCTAGTAAGCTCAGTGAGACACAAACAACTTGTGGCATCTCAAAACGAATCTTAAATCAGACAAAACACACAGCAAGCCTCCCGCTTCAAGGATCCTTAAAAAAATATTTGAAGCATCAGCACATGGACGTCTTTCTGTGCCTCTGTGCCTATATTTCAAGTGCACATTCATGCTTTTTATTCATGAATTCTTTACCTTCATTATAATCTTGTGTACCCCTGAAAAAGTGTACACCTGAAAAAAACTGAAGGTAGGGAGGGAATAAGGGAACAAACAAACCACTAGCTCACATAATTCATTAAGTTACACAGGCCTTAACAGAAAAATTCAAGCATTTACCAGGACTTGTCAGTAAGGTTTCAGAGAATGCGCAAGCCCTGGGTTTATTTGGGTCAACAGATTTGGCATGTAGGAGCCATCCTACAGCACAAAGTCTATCATTAAGCACAAGTCCAAAATCTTTGGACAGAACAGAAATCTTCTGATCGCCTGACCTGGCTCCATTCGCTCAGATTTAGCTGAGGTTACGGTATACGCACCAGACACCAGACAACTGAGGACAACGATGGGAACTTGCGTCTCTCAGTCCCACCCTGGACAGACCACAGCCTCCGCGTCAGTGTTAACACCAGGCCGCAGAGAAGTGATCTCAACCCGGCGCAGCTCTGGTTCCCATGCCCTTGGGCAACCAACGCCACTCTCTGTGTCATCTCCAGCCTCGCCGTGCCTCTTCATAAAGCATGTGTATTGTATACAGTACCTATGTCCAATACAGCGCTACAGCACACAGGATCCCACACACAGACACAGAGAGTGAGCCAAAGGCCCCGGTGCTGACCTTAGCAAAGGTCCGCACAGCTTTTTACAGGGAGTAGCTATATATATTTTACATTATATACAGCATATATATACACACACACACACACACACATAGATACACACGCACACACACCTCTCTATATATATTATATACATGCACAAGGTGTGATCCAGTGACATATGTACTGAGATGCCAGTGATGTACTGGACACCAAGTGATTATTGGATAATGAAGTGCTTGTAAGTTGAATTGTAGCTTAAATATCAAAGCTTGTATTAACGTTTTTTGTTGGTTATTGCGTCAGACAACTATGAGCCTGAGATGTATGATGCTATTGGTGTTAAATGAAACCTATATGTGCTTTAAGTGATGTGGGGAGAATGAGGTCTCTAAGGTTAAGGGCTTGGATTGCTTTTCAACTTATCATTTTGTGTCATAGCTTCTAAATGAAGCTTCTGACAGCATTTCATGACATACATACAGTGCATACATTACAAATATCAACCTTTATGCTGAGAGGAATAATCCATGTTTTCAGCAACATCTCCAGTCCTTCGATGATGCATTTTGATGAAAATAATTTGTGAAAATAGAACTGTTGATTTATGATGTTCACTAGCATTCCTAGCCATTGTCATTGTCACCAGTGTGCAAAATGTGAGCAAGGGACCATAAAGTCAACCAGCAGGGGGCAGTCTCTGCTTAGATGCTACTTGTATGGTCATACTACATATGCACTCCAGTACCATGAATTGAAACTGTCAACCAAGTTAGCTTCGCCATTCGCTACTATTCATACATACGTTTGATTCCACAAAATAATGTACAGAGTTACCTGCCCTTCAAAAGCTCAGTGGAAGGACATCCCTCCTATGCAAAAGTGGCATGTACTGTATGAGGCACCCACTGGAAGACAAGCCCAAGTGACATGAGGATGGCGCTAATGAAAGAGCACGGGCTGAGGATGGTCTAAGTCTGGTCTTGTCCTCTTCACACTGGGCGGCCTCGTTGACTACTATCTGCCGGAGGCCTCGACAGGCGGAGCCACCGCCCTTTCCGCATCCTCGGCGCCCTCGTCCACGTGGCCTCCAGCGACTCCAGGGACTGGAGAGGGAGATTTACTGAGACAGCAGAGAGAGAGAGAGAGAGAGAGAGAGAGAGAGAGAGAGAGAGGGAGAGGGAGGGAGGGGGGAGTGAGTCAAGCAGATAGCAGGAGTAGGGCAAGAGATGGAAGGAGAGGGGGAGAGGAGTGAAGCAGAGAGGGAGAGGGCAGGGAGGAGAGAGGGAGGAAGAGAAGCACAGAGAGAGGGTGAGGAGGGAGGTGGGCATTGGAGAGAGGAGAGAGAAATAGTCAGCGCCAGCAGACATGAAGGAATGCACAACAGCGCTGGCACGACACATCACGGAGAAACACATCAAACCCCATATGACAAGCTCACCAGTCACCACAGACCAGAAGACAAATAATGGACACGGTGTGTGTGTGTGTGATAGAGAAGCAGAGAACAGCAGAGAAAAGAGGGGAAATACAGAATAAAGAAATAGACAGAAAACAAGACTAAAAGGAGGCAAAGGTCAGTGAAAGCCCAAAAGGAGGACACTGAGACAAATACAGACACAGACACAATACATGGGGATATAAAAGACAGAAAAATAGAGAGAGACAGAGAGAGAGAGCGAGAGAGAGAGAGAAAGAGAGTAAGAGACTACTGGGCCAGATGTACTAACGCTTTTGCACCCACTTCAGACGTATTTGTTGCGCAAGGTGTGTATAAAAAAGCAGGCCGCACTGAGGTAAAAGCGCAGACTGCCTATTGCGGGAGCTGTGACAAATTGCGCTTTTCCGTCTCATGCATATGCCGAGGGTCAGGGGAAAGTGGGAGTTTTGTGTTAAAAGATGGGAGGAGAAGTGTAACATGCACCTAATTAGGTATTCACCTGTATGTACGAAAACTGGCCATGAAAGCGCACGTTTTGTTGCGGTGAAAAATATTTCTGCCTTGTTAAAGCCAATCCAAATTGTGGTTAAATGCGTCAATAACAGAAACTTCCAAAGACAACAGAATCACTATTTAGAGCATCAGTTTTGAGTCTTTATACTATATCAAAAGCAACCTTTACTTCCGTTGGCCTTTCGAATGTCTTACTTTTACTTTCATGTCATCCACTTAAACTTTCCTACCCGCTAGATTTGACCAATCTTCCATAGCCTACGCGCACAAGTCGTTTGAGCAGCACTACTGCTCTTCATTATCTTCCTGCTTGTTGACACGTATCATTTCATGATCGCTAAATGTTTGGTTCCTTTTAATGTTGTCATCGATTAACTTCATTCAACTGCATTTGCGATTTAAGTATGTTGTTCAGCTGTTACCGTTCGTAAATTGCAGTGGGGGGCAGGGGAAGGTGCTGTTTACCCGATGAACTACAGGTTTGATAAATACGACGGTAACTGAAGTGTCACAGCGTGAGGTTTCTGAGGGTTGGCCCTGGTGCTGATAGTGCTACCTTCACAAATGTACGTACATCTGGCCCAGAGAAAGAGAGTGGGGTAAAAAAGAGAGGTATACAGATAGACAGACAGAGATAGGTAGAGAGAGACAAACAGACAGACAGATAGACAACCCACAAGAGAGAAAGGGGGAAACAGATAGGCATTCAGGGAAAGAGAGACTGGAATACACAGCGAGTAGAGAGTAGAGAAAAGAGAGGGAGAGAGAGAAAGAGAGAGAGAGAGAGAGAGAGAGAGAGAGAGAAAGAGGGAGAGAGAGAGTAGGTACCTGTCTCCAGATTGGGTGATGAGCCTCCTGCAGGTCTCCATCTGCACGTCCAGTCCCCGCTTCATGCTGCACATTTCCATGTACTCATGCAGATGCCTGTTCATGTCCGACTTAGCTGTGGCCAACTCCAACTGGAGACGAGGAGAGGGGAGAGGAGAGGGGAAAGGAGACGAGGAGAGGGGAGAGGGGAGGTTAAGGCTCACATATGCACTCATGAATTATATCCATTTGAACTCATACTTCATCTGTATCTGTAAGTCTTCTGAAACTTGACAAAATCAGGATGAAATGAATGCAGAGTACGGAGTGAAGGCATTGCTCATATCCATTTCCATATTTGCCATAAATGAGCCCCTGGAACACTCACACCTCCTTTGTACTATGGAGGGTTCTGGCTCTGTCTAAGTATGCCATCATGGATAGTGATGCTGATGCACATAGAACAAGACAAACAAACAGTTAACACAAAACTGCACAAATGAGAGTCTAGGCATATAACTAGAATAACTAAAGCAACCAAAGGGACAGGGATAGCCAGGCATACCTGGAACACAAGAATACACTGAAAGACACAAGTGCTGCACAGACATACACAAATAGAGAAAGAGAGAGAGAGAGAGAGAGAGAGAGAGAGAGAGAGAGAGAGAGAAAGCAGTCGCCACAGTGTCTCACCTCAATCTGGTCTATGGTCTCCTGATACTCCTTCTCTCTGGATTTGAACAGGCATTCAGTGTCCTTAATCACCTTCTCCAAACACTCCTCCTGCTGTGACAGACAGACACAAAAACCAATAAACTACCAAAGCAAAGTATCAAACCAACTGATGCAGACTATCACAGGCCTGTGTGTGTGTGTGTGTGTGTGTGTGTGTGTGTGTGTGTGTGTGTGTGTGTGTGTGTGTGTGTGTGTGTGCACGCAACAGAGTATATACATAGAAAAGTGCAGTCATGACTGCTCAGTATCAAATGTACACAGATGGCCTGAGGTCATACAGTAAAACATAGGAAGTGATAATGTGTGCTAAATGTGGGATACATGTGAATTCCATGCATTCTCTCAGCATGAGGTGTTCTTTGTGGCTGTGATGCAGGACACATAATATGCCCGTGCTTTCCCTTATTAGATTTCAGGGCTGGAATAAATTTTTTTTTTTAAAAATCCCAAACCGGGAGAGACAAGATTACACTTTGTAAGCATCAGGGCTTAAACAGAGGGGCATGCAATGTGCTTCTGAATGACCCTTTTATTTCCGCCATAACCCTGTCGAGTGTGTGTGACCAAGTGCCTCTTTATTCTCCCGAGACTCTCAAGGGCATATGTTAATCTGCCATTCAGGCCCACGTTGTTTCTGTTATTAATAAACAATTGAATAGAGTGTGCTCTTTGGCTGAAAGGCGAGGCTAGTCGTGAGTGAGGTTGATCTGGAGATGGTGAGAGATGGAGGGATGCAAGAGAAAAAGAGAGAGAGAGGGAGAGAGAGAAAGAGTAGAGTGTGTAGGCTGCTGACGTGAGCTCCCAGGAGGGTAGAGGCATGAAGCTGCTTTTTGACAGGGATTTCGGTTTTTTTTTTTTTTTTTGTCCTGACAATCGCCATCTTAACAACCCTTTAATGGTTTTCCTTAATCTCAGCAGGACTTCGGTAAAGCCACATAAAAGCCCTGCACAATCAGGAGGGACACAAAGCTGTAAGACCTGGCTTTGAGCTTGGGCTCCTCGACAAATCAGCGCTACAGAGCAGGGGAGGGCCAGAGCACTGTGTAAGCTGTCAACCTGCACACGACACAGACTACTGTGCGATTATCCACAAGACACGGCCCATGAAGCAGCCATTTTGACTTGACCAGATAAAGGCTGAAGCACGGACCTGTTTTTCACGAGCTGACAATGGACAACAAACAATTTGGTGAAAGCTGCAAAATGCGCTGCATGTTGTACCCATGATCTGTAAAGGCCTTCACAGTACAACATGCACTGCCCGTAGTCAAAAACTGTTGAACACCAACATCAAAAGCAGAGCATCCTTTTGCAGTATTTAAGGGGTGTTTCTTCACATTCTGCTGATATTTCTATGTCATTTTTAAATGTTTTAACAAAAAAAAAAAACCCTCCACATAGCAGTCTTTTAAGATTTAGAGCTGTCACCTGATATTCAGTGGGTCACATGACCTACACAACTGGCAGTACTGGGTGTACATACCTCGCCCTGTGGGTGTGTTTCAGCAGGCAACGTGCATCCTGGGAAATCCTCCCATAGGAGAAGGGTCTCTTCTGTCTCCTCCCAGGCCAGACTGTCACAGTCATCTTCAAACTCACACTCCCTCCTGGCAAACACACAAGCACACCATTATGACACTGTGGTTGACACATCGGCAACCTATAGACCACGAGACCACGTTGAGACACTCACACAGGAAATAACATCAGATCACTGATCAAAAATGGGAAATTTACAGTCAACTGCATGACCAGGGTACTTACAGTTGACACAACATTCTCTGCATTTCCTCATTTATCTGATTGGCTGAAGCGCTACAGATGTCATCGTCCTTTGCGCCACCCCCATCACTATCCGAGGTGCTCATTGGCTCATCCGTCTCACTGCCACTGACTGGCTGAGGGGTTTGTTTCCGAGCACGACAGTTGATGGCAGACTGAGTGCTGGGCACCTGATGAAATGTTGGAAAAGGGCCAGGCACAACAATATTAAAAACAATACAATTCCATGTAGATATATCATATTTGGGTCACTATTTAGATCACAATTATTTAACACAATTATTAAATGATTTGGAATCATGCTGTAAAGCAAAGGGATTTATAACTCAAGTTTAAAACATTGTTGCAAGATGGGAAGCAGCTTAATTGTTATATTTCTGATTGTGTTTTTTTCATAATTGTTGGAAGTCACAATTGACAATTCGACGATTAATTATTCCAAATCTACAATGTGTTGGAAAAACTTCATCAAGGGAAAAAACCCTGATACAAAATGAAAAAAAAAAAAAGCTAAATGAATGTACTGTATAAAGGGCACATTGACTTTGTGTCAAGGAAAGATGACACTTGTGCCTCACAACAAACTAAAATGGACTAACTAAAATGGACATCACAGCCTGATGCCAAACTGGCAGTACCTGAAACATGCCAGTCATGTCCTCACAGTTCCTCTGCTGGGCCACGTCGCACAAGCGAGCTGTGATGTCGATGCGTCGGCAGATGTCCATGTCCACCTTCATCGCCTTCTCCTGGATCTTGCTTTCCAAGTCCGACAGATTCTTCAACAGAAACAAACAGACCTAAAGGTGAGGTGCATGATTCCACTGCATTACCCTGTTTGTCAAAGTCAGTGACGAGATTTTCACGGTTGTCTACAATGTTTAATCTAGTGTGTCCAGTGCTTGTGCTTACAAATGTGTTAATCTGGCCATTTAAACTAAACGGAATCTGGACTATTCATTTAAATCTTAAGGAAAAGACAGTAGTATGTATACAGCTGTAGTGCATTCTCAAGGAGTGAAAGAAAAAGCAACATTTCAAAACGAAGAGCAGAATAGCAATTTTTCTTTTTTTTTTTTAAGTATATTTTTTGGCCTTTTTGCCTTTCTTAGTATAGGACAGTGAAGTGGTAGACAGGAAACAAGTGGGAGAGAGAGACGGGATGGGATCAGGATATGACCACAGGCCGGATTCGAACCTGGGTCCACGTGGGCGCTCGGACCCGTAAATGGTACGGGCGCTGTAGCCTGCTGCGCCACAGCGCCCCAGCACCCCCCAGAATAGCAATTTTGATTTGCTTTCAATAACACAGACATGGAAGGTTAAGTCCAAAAGTCAAGCCAAAAGGGAGATCAAATATGAATAACATTGTAAACAAACAAATTAGATCTTGTTGAAAGTCACAGAGATAAAGATGTGAGTCTATGGGGAGAAATCCCATGTGTGTCAGACTAGAGGCAGTAATTGACACAAAGATTAGAGCGCTAAGCGCAAACATTTCTGGGAATTTCAACATGACAGTTTGGAAAATGAGTTCTACGAATACAGTACAGAGAGTGTGCATGGTCCAAGGAGGGAGAAGGGCATCTGAAGATGCAGGCAGAGCAAATGTCTGAGAGCCGAACCAAGGACGCAAACACACACACACACACACACACACATGTTTTCAAATATTCATGAGACACGCATGTTGATGGAGGCGAGCTATTGATCGGTGGGCTATACTGATGATAACAAGTACTTGAACTAAAGATCATACAAGGTTTGGTGTAAGGGTGAGCTAATCCCATATATATGGTGTGCATGTACATTGCCCTGTACTGTCAAAACTCCAGAATCTGTATCTATATTTATAAGGTCAATAACACACACCACAGCCCGAACAAATGATTCAACTATTGATTCAACCACGAAAAGTCAAACAGGCAAATGCATGAATGCTTGATGTTACCACTTATAAATACTGTCAAACCAGCCAGTTGTGTCACCGTCACAGTAAAAGTCATTTGCCTCATGCAGAATACTGCTATGACTTTCTTTTCCCTGTGTGCTGTGGAAGCTGCGTCTGGACACTCTGAAATACTCACGTTGCTCATGAGGCCCTTGAAGAGGACGAGCTCGGCCTTCAGCTGCTGGACCCTGAGCGCCAGCTCGTCCTGGCACACCTCGCTCTCCTGCAGGTCCTGTGGGCAGAAGGACACACTGCGGTCAGCATGACGGGACACTACAGAGGCTATTCTACTCTATGGTGCGCACTGCGCAGATCACGCATGAGACCGCTTTGTCTCCAGTACCGATCCTCTCTGAACCCAATTCCACCAATTATTTTTAAAAAAAAATTAAAAAGGCTGAGGAATGGAGGGAGAGTGAAACTCCTGGGACATGAACATGAGCCATATTACCAATGGGCTTAACTTAGTAGGACCAGACTCTGCACTCTATGTAGTAATTATATGAGAGCATGATTTTTTGGTAAGAATGGACAGACAGACAGACCCACTTCCCAAATGATTGACTCTACATTAGCATCAGCCTTGAATCGGAAGAACCATTTTCAACCCTTAAGATCTTTACAAAAAGATCTTTATTCACACAAACACTGATGTGTTTTGTCAGAGGAAACTCCATTTAGTTTATTACAGCTCACAAAGCACAATTAAGTCTACAGTACTCTAAAGTGCTATATAGGTTTTGTGTTCAGCGTTTTGTTTGAGAATTGCAACAGTGATTCAATTCAGATGGCACAGCAAACAGAGAGCTGTGCATACAGTATATTCCGTGCGCTGTTTGTCTTTAAAATGTGTATTTGCTTGCAGTAAGGGACCATAAAAACAAGAAACAGTCCATAAACATCCTGGGCCAAAGAATCAGAATGTGGGAACAATAGGAACTGTAATGTAGGACTTTTCTTTCTGGTGCTTCTGGTTTTCTAGTAGTGAAAACAGAGTGTGTATGACAAGATGATGTGCAGTTTGTCCATGGGCTGATAGGCCAGTAAGCAGATAGCAGGCGCCAGCTTCACAGTCACCTGTCATCGGAGCAGCGACACCGATTCTCAGTTTATTGGTAATATGGAGAAATTCAAGATTGAATGGGTAAACCTCAAAATCAATCATTCCCCAAGCATCTCCCTCTTTGAACAAGCATGATATCACACGCAGAAATAGAACGCTTTCTCACCATTACAGATCATTATTAGACAGAGAGGTGGAAAAATCCAGTTTCAGTGAGTACCACACAACTGTGCCAACCATTAATTTAAACCAGCTGATTCTAATTAGCACAACTCTTCAGCTAGGTAGAGCAGCTAATTGATGAGATCACCTGTCCTAAGTGCACAGGTAGAACCAATACACTCTCTGAAGCTGGAGCTTTCCACCTCTGTTAATAGATTAATAGGAATGTATGTATTTATCTATTTCTTTGTTTATGTATATTGATGAACACACGTGTGCAGAGTTTCACTCACAACTACAGTAAAAAATACTACCACTTCGAGCAAGGATAGCATCACATTCACTAAAACTGTTCATAACTATTTATTTGGCATTACTTCCACTACTTCCTGAAATCGTTGCCAAACAGTTTCCAATGTTTAAAACAGATTCTCTCTCTCTCCAAAAGTTTTAAACATAGTTGCCTGCATCTCGACTTTGGTGTGTGTTTGCACCTCTACCTCCTTAAAACAGATTCTGACCTGATGTTGACCTGAGCCATGGCACGTGCTGTCACCAAAGGTTGTACACAACAAACAGACTAACGCAGGATCAACACTCCTTATCCACTCAACTGATTCAGCACTGGAGCCCGGAAGAAAAAAAAAAGCCTCTAAAAAAGCCTCCCCCGGCGTATTCTTTGGTGTTACATCAGTGGCGAGCATCCCTAAGCTGTTAACATGGGGGCACATGGAGTTAATCAGATTCCAAGTAGGAACAGCTCAGGAAACCGTGCCAAGATACCAAGGAAGGACACCGCAGAGTATGCAACAGGGTGGAGGCCATTGCACCAAACAGCTTAATTACAGATGAATAAAATAGTGTCTGTGTGAGTGTGTTGTGCAGGAAGGGGGGTGCTGGTATCGGAGCTTGTTTGAAAGAGAATAATGCTTTACTCTGTACCTCTTGAAGATCACCAATTCTTTGTTGGAGGTCCACACGCATAGTGTACTCCTCTTCCCATCTGAGAACAAACAAAACAAGAATAAAAACAAACTCTTTTGGACACAGTAAGAAACGTACTAACAGATCTTTTCATCTGAGAATGCTGTGGTTTAAATTTGAACAGAACTTTTTGTTTACACAAGACACATTAAAGTCTTAGATACTGGAATCATGAAATGCTATATTGATAGTACTCCTGTTAAAACCCAGATGAAACGTCCTGACCCTCCTAATGACAACTGATTTGCTGATGAATTGTACGTATATGGCATGTAAATAGTCTGTGAAATACCTGTCTTCATAGTTTGGTCAACACAACAAGAACAAGTGTGCTAGTACTGTATAGACAGAGTGCCAGAGAGAGAGCTTGGTTGTGGCTAGTATTAACCGAGTTAGCCAGCTAGAACCACTCTGTCCTGCTTGGCTAACACGACTTTCGAGTGCTGGCGTACAGTAGCTGCATTCAGAACTGAGCCTACAGACACAGCACAGTCTCTTCACGGCACGCTGCACCCTTACGTAAGGCCTGTTTAACATTCAGCAAGTTGCAGCATTTCTTAAGCTCGTTATCAAGAGTTTGAGGGATGAGAGCTAGGTCAAGGCTAACACTGCTGAGCTGCCAGCTCACAAGTTCACGGGCAGAGACGAATGAGTCAGGTGGGGGGAAAAAAGAGAATAAAACTAAGAAAAAATGTAGATGGGAGGACAACAGGAAGTAGAAAATGAGGAAAGGGAGGAATTTGATACATGAGAGCAGTACTGTATATCGAAGAGAGAGCTTTAACATCCATTTACTGAATCAATCAAATCATGGCATCTTTGCCCCATAGAGACACATGATACATGATAACAGCACAAACAGTCCTGTTAGACCCACATGTATCACATGACAGATTAAAAAGAATAAAATATCAAAATAATTGATCAGAGAGAGAGAGAAAAACAGCTGAAGAGAATGAGAGAGAGAAAGAGAGAGAAAGAGAGAGAGGAGAGAGAGAGAGAGATGGCGTGATGTGGAGTCACCAGCAGGTAGCGAGGGCTAGAGAATGTGCTGCAATGCAGATACAGTGTAGTAGCAGCGCGCTGGTGCGCACGGGAGAGGCCAAGCCAAGGGGAGGACGGCCACTAGAGAGGGACCAGGGAGCGACGGGGGGAGGGGCGGGACAAACACAGCAACCACGGGCCGAGGGAGGGACGTGGGTAGGGCTCCCACAAACGCTTGATCATGGACAAGAGGATAACAGTGTAATATGCAAAACAGAGAGATCACAGAGAGGACACAAGAGAGAGAGAGAACAGGCTGACAATGAATGAGAGTGAGAGAGAGAGAGAAGAAACAGAGAGAAATGGAAGCAGACAGGCATAGACAAAGAGAGAGGTAAATGAAACCTAAACATTAAGAGCTGCTTTCATGTAGAGGAGCAGGCCCGAACAGTACTGTTTGTACTGGCTCATAACATGCACACCTCAGCAGGAATGCCACTATAAATAAAGCACCTATAGGCCCTGCAGACAAACTATGGTGAATCTCTCATTGTAAAGCAGGCCTAGACCCATCACAAAGAAAGGCTGTGTTCATATCACATCCATGACTCACATTAATCATATCAGAGGGCTGTCAAAGATGCTTCACCTACTGTTAAGCTGAAACTACCATTCTTCTTTCCCCCTTCACTGTTTCACCTGTCTGTGTGCCCATACCATATGGTTTTAGACAATAATATCTACTGGGATAGGACAGGGTTACTGTAACTCCTTAAATGAAAAAAAATCTCAATAAAAGTCAATAAAAGTGTTGCTGTGTGTATATGATTGAGGCCGATGGTATATAGGCCTACAGTATGAACTGTCATAGCAAATGTTCATCACTTCCCCCTCAGTATCAAGTCCTAAAGATGAATAGGCAGAAAGGGTAATGGCCTTATAATGACAATCTCCCATTCATTCACATGCCTAATATAGATACAGGATCACAAAAACGCTAACTCATGCCATATGTAACCCAGATCAGAAATAGGCCTACTGTTGGTTATTTGTGGTGCAACTGTGTGCAACAGCAGGTTCAAATGAGCAGCTGTTTATGTCTAATGATAGCATACCAATGTCAGCTGTCTGTGTCTGCGTGCCTCCCTGGCATACTCATAACCTTATGATGTGAGGTGGGTTACTATAATCGGGCCGCTTGATAGTGGCAGGCCTAATAGAAATGTCGAAATGTATCAGATATATGAGTAGATGTTTCCACAGAACTTAGATAACTTGCGCTACAATGCGCAACTTTTTAACAGTCCATTCCAACAGTGCAGAGATGCAAATGTGACCATACAGGCCCTCTCTGTTCAAATGAAATATCCTATATTTAGCTGGGCCAATTGCGTGCTTTGCGCACTCCAAACTCGACTCCAACTAACCACTAGATTCATGGGCTACACAGGCTAAGCGTATAAGCTAATTCGAGTGTCTGCAATGGCAGAATTTTACGGAGCTGCTTCTGTCCAGCACTGCGCGAGCGGACAGCGCTCTGGGACTGAATTTGCTGCTTGTGCCGTGGCCGAGACAGATGGCAAGTTTCTGCTGAGTTCGCTGCGGCAGTGCTTTGACTGGTCTGCAAGTGCAAGGTGTTTACAGCAATACCTATAGCCTACAAATCGATCACTGGATAGGACCTGCACTGTTGCACGTTTCTGGCTAATCCATTTCCTTACACTGACTGTAGTAACCCAGATTAAATAAATGTTAAGCTAAACATATTTACCTGCGTTTGTACTCATCCCTCTCACGCTTCACCTTGCCCAGGACATTGTAGAGGGCCCTTATCTCTGGTGTGATGGTGTCTATCTGGACACCGACCCCATCGGGGTGGATCCATGACACACCAGGACTGGTCACCCTTGTTTCCAAGCCCGATCCAAGTTTGCGGGTATGGTTATACGACCAAATGGTGCCTGGTAGAAATCTTGGTGGAGGATTTGGCGAGGTCCCAGTGTGGGTACTGACGCTGCTGACATTTGGCGCGTTATTGGAGTTGTTGGTGTTGGCGGAGGCCTCTGTCGGAGTTGACAGGCTGACAGTGATCGTCGGATTCGCGTGCGAATAGTTATCTCCAGTTGATGTTTCATCGTCACATTTATTAGTTTCCAGTTTGAGCACAGAGGTGAGGGGCGGTGTAAACAAACTGGTCGGGCGTTTGACAGCATTGTTGGTGTTTAGAAAAGGGAGGGACCCGGGTCTCACTGGGATGGTCCCGACAAACCCAGTCTGTACACCAATCTCCCTGGTATGTCCCCTTCTATCGTCACCGCATCCGTTTTCCCCGCTGTTATTTTCAAGTGCTTGTTGTAATTGTTTCTCCAAAATCTTGTTACGCCTCTCTAGTTCGTGGACCTTAGCTAGAAAACATCGGAAACGCAAATTGAGGGTCTTCAGGACACTGATGTTCGATCCCAGGTCATTTCTTAAAGCCATAGCTGCAGGGGGCTGCGCTGCTGCGCGGTGGAAGGTGTTATTTAGATGCAGGTATGCCAAACCTGACTGGGAGGATGCCGTCAACTCCGGCCCAGAAAATGAGATGTTCTCTAGACCCAGCCCCGATTGCTCGCCGAGGATGATGGAGGGATATGGACCACCAAGAATAGCTTCGGGCAAAAGGCCCGATGGCGAATCCGGATGACTGGGTCCCTCTTGATTGTGTTGCTGTTGTTGGTGAAGAAGCGCGTTCCCTCCCAACAAAGGATTCATGCTACTGTACCTAAAGCGCTGCAGATCTGGCATTAACACTGGCTATGAGGAACAAGCGACTAAATGAAATAAAATCTAACCACGTAGCTACTGTAATACGGTCGAGATTCAACTTAACGCACACGAGATAGCTATCATTTACATTTCATGTGGTTATAAGCCGCCTAAGTAATAAATGGCCTTACTGATTTGTCGTCTGAAGAACTGTGAAACCGTTCTCTACCTTACAATTAGCCTTAGGCTACTCGATTACCGTGTCTTTATAAATAATAGGCTACACCGCAAGCCTTGTCCTTCACACTGACATAAAACAAAAATTAAATCAAGCGTGAATTTGCAAAGCGTTCAATGTACAGCAGATAAATATAATAAAACCGCACTATTCTATGAGCATCGACTTAATGAAATTAAAATAGACTGCTCGGTCGAACGTGCGTCTGCCTTGACTGACTGAAATGAAGAGAGAGCTGCAAGGGTGAATGCAGCATGAGGGATATTCCCGTAAAGGCTCAAGTAGAAGGCGCATATCTATTTTAATTAGCCAATTTGAGCAACTTTCTCTCTCATATAGGCTATATTCAACAAGAGATTTAGTCAACAGTGATCAGAAAATGTGAAAGAGAAATAGTGAAATTAGTGGTGTATTTCTAATCGACACTGCCATGCCTATGTAGCCTACAATTACGGTAGCCCAAGCTTAATGATTACGTCATGCTCCTCAAAAGTCTTGAAGCCAGGGTTAGGCTAATTAAATCTTTAAATCGTAGGCCGACAGTGATTTACTCGAGTGTGATTCTCTTTTCATTTGGTTCCTGAGGGAAACAAGAAGAGAAAGGAGACTTTCTATATTGTGTCGTTTCAAAGTCATTGTTATTAAGGTATTATTGACATTGTGCACAAAAACACTTGATCTTTTTTTTTTTTTTGCAGAAACATTTATTGTTTTGATCCTCTTTTCTGCTGTTGTAATACTGTCAGGTCTAATTAAAGTTTCATTCTGAAAACTGCATCCAGGACCAATAATTAAATACAGTACAATGATTTCACTGACACTTTCACTGACTTTCAACAAAAACATACAGGGTCACATCTAATAGTATGCCTCTAAATGGAGGGTCATGGCATCATTCTGTAAATCAAATCAGGACAGTTGGCATCAACAGGACAAAGGTGTCTAGTGTTCAAGGTTAACATAGACAGCATGCTTTTGCTAGTTGTCACTGGATGATAGTCAATGGAAGATGTCCATAAGAGCTACACAGTGTGTTAAAGGCTGTCTGTCCAGTTCTAGATATAGGCTACTTATTCACCTAAATAGCCATCTAGTCAAATATGAATATGTAAATGAAACAGCTCAATGCACGTAGAGCATCATAAGTGAGGAATGGCCAAGTGAACACCTTTTTAATGTTAAGTACACATTCTAAATCAATTACAAATAAACAAGATTCATTAAAATATACACTTCTTCATAAAGATCTTCATATAAGAATAAATATATATTTTTGACGGCCATTTCTCCATTACCATTCTCGTGCCCTCAGTCTTCACAAGTTAACAGACTGCTGGAGGTGGACTCTCCCTGCCCCTTCTCGCTCCCTTTCTCCCTCTCTATGTTGATCTGGGTGTCCAGAGCGGCTGCGTCCAGGGAGGCCCAGTCGCTGCCCCCGCTGCCCCCGTGCCAGGAGCTGCGGTGGCCCTTATCGCTGCCCGGGTTCTGGTGCTTCTTCTTCCCGCGCTCTCCCTGAGTCGGAGTGTTTGAACAGCTCTTCCTCCAGCTGTGGCAGTACGATAGGCTGATGCTGCTGCGGTGACCTGCAAAGAGACAACATACATGCACACACGCACACGCACACACACACACACACACACACACGGCAACAAAAACAATGTGGGTACAGAGCAGTCGTGAGGTCTGTGGCTGTCTCTTTCTGGTGTCATATCGATCTAACTTCACTGCTGAACACCTTGGTATAGAAATTTAAAAATGTGCTCAGGCTTACATTTAAATTAAAGTACATTCCTGTAGCAGTAGGACAAATTAAAAGAGAAGATAGGGAGATTTTCTTATTGGAGGACACTCAGGATGACAACACATTCTGACACCGAAATGTCAGTGTCACTGGCAAAGTGATTGCAGTGAAGAAAAATCACTCATTGTGAGTATGCACTTGCACTAGTAAATATGGAGATAATTCATGACACTGCTGAGATCAACACACTTTCAATTCCATAAGAAAAACTGAGTGTGACTAAAATAGTAGCACCATGACCACAAATGCTCATGAGTTCCTGCAGGTCACGTAGTCAAGCAAGGTGGGAACATTGTGGGTTATGGGCTACACACTCACACACCTAACCCAATATACTGTAAGATGCTTTGGGGATGATGCATCCTAAGCATATTGGCCAGGAGAAGATTATAGGTATCTCACTGAGTGTCTCTTGATCATCATTGTGGGTATCAATGGTTATCACTCACTTTCTATCCTGGGCCTCTTACTGGGTTATTGGATTTCAGGGCCACAACAAGGAATGGACCCGAAGGGCTTGTGCTTGTGCTTGTGACACAAAGTGGTTAGAATCCTACACATATTATTATACGTGTATGTCTGTATAACTGATGCATTTCTGTATAACTGATACATTTCTGAACATCTCAAATGTTAGTGTGGTCGGACTGTCTTCTAAGGTGACTATGATTGTCTCCATTATGACTCTCTCAAATGTAATGTTTTTCTCATTAAAGGGACACTTCACCGATTAGCATTTAGCTTTGTATCTTTAGAAAACCAGTCATGTTTTTGAATGGTCGTGCATCATTCCCTCAGTTTGCCTTGAGATGGGAGAAATACGGATTTCAAAGTTGGACTTCCTGCTTTCAATGATGTAAAAATCATCATTTTACATCATTGAAAGCAGGAAGTCCTATTCATGGGCTTCATTGAAATCTGTATTTCTCCCATCTCAAGGCAAACTGAAGGAATGATGCACGACCATTCAAAAACATGACTGGTTTTCTAAAGATACAAAGCTTAATGCCAATCGGTGAAGTGTCCCTTTAAACTAATAGATATTACCATGACAAACAGTTTATTTGACAAGTTTTCTGAAATATTATTTTTATATGCAAATCAGGTGTTGGACAATTTTTTTTACAGAAGTAATTTTGGATATCTTTTTATCATTCCATAAATTAAGATTAGTCACAGAACAGCACAGCGTATGAGGGGGGGAAACCCCCCTAAACCCCTCAACCCCTCATTTTTAAGAAAATGGCCAATATTCTCTGGTTTCAAAAGGGTTGCTACCAACCTGTCTCTGCTGAGCAGGTACAGAGAACTGGGCCTCTGACTAGCTTTGTGTGTGTCAGTGGGTATGTTACCTTCGGAGTCACTCCCCTCTCTTCCTCTTCGGCTTGTCATCTCTCTATCCAAGTCTCTCCCACAGAAAATGTTGTACACGTTTGCCCTGAACTCGTGGTTCATGATCTGGTAGATGAAGGGGTTGACCATGCAGTGCGACTTGGCGAACATAGCTGGGATCAATGTCACCTCCGGGGGCAGGCTGGATACGGCCCGAGTGCTCTGGGTCCCAACGACTGAACCAGAACCCGCTGAAGACACCGGGTTGGAGTCCGGCCTGAAGTTGGTTTGCAGTGTACTGTTACTCCACATATCCAGAGTCTCATAGATAGTGGTGTCATTTTCCACGGATGTCCAGTTGAGGAGAGACGGAAAAGCGAGGAAATCGGCCAGCTTGGGGGTTGCTTGCCCTGTTGGCCCGGCTTCAGCTGTCAGGATTCCTACATACTCTCCTGGTTCCTCCTTGGCCGTCAGTGCAGAGTAGAGAGAAACGATAGCGTACGGCATCCAGGCCACGAGAAAAGATGAGCAGACCACTGCAGCAATCTGTAATGGAAGAGGATTGTTGATTTTATTGTGAATCTGTTGATTTCATTTTGTATTTGCTTATAGATCACAATCATATTGCTAGTAGATTTTCACGTTGTTACCATAGAGAAAACCCTAAATAACACTTAGAATTTTGAACAGAAGGTTTTCTGTAAGCCATTAACTTTGACTGTCCATATATTTTATGCCCAGGGAAACCTCATTTTATTTAATATTTTTGAAAATTTCGTGAAAAAAAAAAATGCATGAGAAGGGCACTGGAAAGCCATGGCTGTATCAGGTGAACAATATTCGGCACCACAACACCAAGGATCTCCTTGTTGTTTAACTCAATTCTGAAATAACACTTAGGCCTAATTGAGTCATTCATTTCAGCCACAAGCCAAACACGAACCAGTTCCATCGAAGGCTCTGTGGCTCGTAGTCGCAGTTTCTGGCAGATTTGTGACATTTTCTCAGAAATTCTGACTTTAATCTCAGAAATTACTTCTGACTTCTGATTCTCAAATATTTTGAGATTTTTTCTTGGAATTTTAAAATATATTTTCTCTTCATGTGGCCCTTATACACTTCCATAAGACACAGTAGATGAACATAGATAAATACGGCATCAAGCACACATGAAAAAGATTACCTTTGTGAGTCTCAATTCTTTGCTGCTGTGTGTGACAGTTGAAGATGGAATGGATGCCAAGGTACGACTAGAACGATAAACCTAAGAGAATATAAACACCAGCACTGTTACAGCATTCCTGAGAAGACACTTCACAAGTCTCAATGTGAAATTGAACAATTCATGTACCAAGTTTTATGCTAAATCTACTTGCTTTTTTGCTGTATCAAATATACAGTGATGGTTCGCCCTATCCCACTCTAGTCAGTTTCAACTGATCCACCACCATGTCTGTCACACATTAGTTTCTGCAGACACAATGCTTTTTGTGCAACACAAAACATTTTCCCTTACCGTCACCATGATGGCGATGTAGGAGGTGATGATGATGAAGGTGGGCACTCCGAAACAGAGGGACATGATGAGAAAGATGTAGATCCTGTCATTGAGAGATGACTTCATACTCCACCTGTTGGGATACATGGGAAGCACAAAAGGGTTTTATCTTTGGACTCCATGTGAGAGCACTCTAGATGGCTTGCAACCATGCAACCCAGAAAGCAGTTGATCCTGCTTGGGCTTGGATCTCATGAAGATCCTATGGATCAGTTGGCATGCAGCAGGGCTGTTAGGGCTGATCCACTTTAATCCCACTGACTAAAGAACAGGTAGTGATCTACTACAAATGGCACACATTACCACATGTATGTGGTCAGATACCCACTTTAACCCCACTGACTAAAGAGCAGGTTGTGATCTACTACAAATGGCACACACTACCACATGTATGTGGTCAGATATCCATTTTGTTGCAGCCCATCATGCATTGTGAATCTCTCTGTCCACATTTATTTGAGAGTGGCGTGCCAGGAATGTGTGCATGTTTAATGAGGAAACAGGACTTCTTCAAAGGGCTGATCAACTATCCTATGGGGTTTGAAGCAATTCTTCAGGTGAATTGTAGAAATGTAAGGGAGGAAATCACTGTGAACCACTGAATGCATCACGTACCAGTTAATTGTGCAGCTTGTGGCATATGGTTCTGGCCCATAGCTACCGAAACCAAAAACAGGAAGTAATCCCCAGAATATGGTGTAGATCCACACCAGCACAATGGACAGAGATGCATGTCTCCTCTCAATCCACTGACCTGAGACAGAGAAAGTGACAGAGACATAAAGAAACAGTTACTTACCCCAACCAAAACACATCTTGTTTTTTTGCTATAACATCACACATTATATGTGGGTTATAGTAGTTACACAGACCTAGTAATACGATATTGATAAGGATATGCCATTCCTTTGCACAAAATATTCAAATGACTTAAGTGTAATTTAAACGTACAGTACAATAACAGGCTGACTGACTGGTTCATACTTTAATTACGATTCATCCACTGCCTCACACTCTGAAATTCTATAACGCATCCTGTTAACATCCAACATGCCGTTGTCTAATCAAAATGGCCAGTATGGCTTCAGTGATGTACATTCATTATCCATCACAGCATTAATGATAGCATCAGTCCAGGTAATTAGAGCTTAGTATCTCACAGTTCCATATATTACATAGCCACCACAATCCCATTGATGGACAGGTGACAGGCCGAATAAAGACGGCAGTGCATTTCGCTGTGCCACAGTGACCAGGGCAACAAAGATAATCTGTATCCCTATGGTGATTTTAGATAATACACATAATTCAGGATGGGAGGTAGAAACCAAGGTAACACAGGAAGAGGGAGGAGAGCATTCATGCCACAGAAAACAGAAAGGATTAGATGAAAGGAGAAGGACATTTGCACAGTTGTGAAAATTGGAGACAAGCACACTGATAATTGAGGCTGGATATGGTGAAGAAAACGGTCATCACACAAGGAGCACTTAAGCCCAAAGTACCATTGCTCAAAACATGAATTGCTCCAAATGAAAGGATTAGAGAATAATCTAAATTGAGATTATTTGAAGCATTCTCTTTGCTTTGCCTCCAAAACAGCACAGAAAGGGCAAACAAATGAAAAGGGTGTGTTGGAAAAAAAGATGCTAATAGCCTCAAAAAAAAAAAAAAAAAATCAACAAAGCAGTGCAGGTTTTTGACTACCGGGCTTCTGGTGATTCCGTCACATTCTTACCGTACTGGATGCTGCAGATCTTGAACGCGCGGTCCAGAGAGATAAGGCAGGTGGTGAGCAGGGAGCCGATGCCAAACACAAAGCCTTGCACCCCGTAGAACAGACACCCGGTCTGACCAAACACCCAGGCATGAGACAGGCTATCACAGAGACCAAAAACAACCGCATAACTCACATCTCACAATCAATTGAAGACATCCTGCAACTTTGAAACTATTACAATCATTTAATCATTAATTACACTATTTCAAAGACTAGAGACACACATCTTAATATATATATGAAACCTCTATAAATGAGGACCTTATTTATAGTAATAAATAACATGGTAAAACTACATAAAGGATGCTATCTGTAAATACATTCTGGAAGTAGTCCTGATCATTTGTAGAACATGATTCAGAATGACACAGAATCTGGTGTCCACTCCAGAAAGCAGAACCACGAAGGTCTGCTTTCCCTCTGAAGATGTGCCCCCTGCAGTAGCCCTCCCCTGTTCACTTTGATTTGGCCAATCAGCCATGAAAAGAAACCCTACAGGGCATCTGATTATGATAATCAGATGGGATGGATGTGACTTAAAATGACATACTAAAGCTTTTTTTTTTTTGCTGAAAGCATCCCCATATGGAGTCATCAAGCTTATATACTTATAATGATGTATTTATTTATACATGTTCCATATGGAATTTTACAATTATAGTGAGAAAGTCTTAAGATTGTGGTGTTTCAAAATGCTACAGTTTCCATCAAATTGGCCTTCCAGATACAAAGTGCACTGCGCAAAATAGACAGCTCACAGAGAGTTTTGCTTGCTTATGCTGAGCTTGGCTCAATGCGTCGACAAACCATTCTTCTGCTCGTGCATCCCTATTTATATGCATATTTATACTTTGTACATGGGCAGCCTTATCCATCCTACTGTACATGTCATGAGAGACTAAAAGCTTCCCACTCACCTGGAAGTAATAGGAAAGGGTGCGCCAAGGAGACTGTAGCCAAAATCACACACCGCCAGGTTTATGGTCATCAGCTCGTGGGGCCTGAGCTTCTTTCTCTTTCGCCCAAAAACCAGCAAAACCACACCATTACCCACCACGGACACCACACCTAGGGAAGATATATAAGAGGTATATCACATGAGTATACACATATAAATGATATCATACGTGAGTGTCGATGAGTATGTAATGCAGATGTCCACAACTGTCAGTTTTCAACATACACAAGTGAAAAAAAAAGAAAAGAAAAAAAAGCATCCATATTCTGTGGAGCATATTCAGCATACACAAATCGGCAACTGCTGAGTGGCAAAGAATCTGAACGTTCAGGAAACCCAAGACATCTTTAAAAAGCAATAAAAAGCAAACGTGCATTAAATCATCATAAGTATTAACGAGTAAGCAGGACACTCAAGTCACAAGGCTTTCTCCGACACAAAGCTTCCGCTTGTTTTCATGACCGAGGGAGCACGGAGAGAGAAGTGCATGGGCTTTCCCATGCTTCAGGAACGGAGATGAGGCAAGATTTAAAAAGCGTGCCTGTGGGACAGAGATGATGGAGAACGGCCAGCACACAGACACACAGACCTCAGGCGGGCTCCGAGACCCCTGGCTGCCCCACAACAGTGGGCGGGCACAGCGGTGCAAATCTGCTCTCATTGATTGTCTGTGTTCCAAAATCATTTTCCCTTCACATCACATTGTGTCAATCAATACATAATACATGATTTTTTTAATTTAATGTGTGCGCACGCTCTCTTCTCTCTCTCTCTCACACACACACACACACACACACACACACACACACGCACACAAACACACACACACACACACACACACACACACACTCACACACACACACACACACACACACACACACACACACACACATATACACACACACACACACATACACACTATGATCCAACTTCCAAATATTGAAATGGAACATGACAAGTCATAAATGACTCAACACACTTTACTTTCCAGCTACCAAAATGCAACTGTTACAAACCAATGGACATGACTGACAAATAGCGAACAGTTTTTATATTACTGCTTGCATTATGTTTGATGCAGTGAGCAACTAATGTAATGTAGTGTGTGAGTCACTGTAGTGAAATGCGTTGGATATACCTGTGGTGATGAGGAAAACAGCCACGGCTAAGTCTGCAGAGGGAGACAGCTGAGAGCGGAAGAAAGGGGGAATTGAAGAGGGTACCGAGACAGCCCCTCTCAAAGTACCATTCACTCCCACAGACATTAACTAAGGGAGAAAAAGAATGAGAGAGAGAGAGAGAAAGAGAGGAAAGTAAAAACAGATGAGGTATGGCTAATAAGACAAAGTAAAGATAAATTCATGCAAGTTTAACTCAAGAGGAAAGAATAAAATACCCGATCAAGCGAGACGATTCAAAAAAATAATGAAGTCATCAGAGCTGCTCTAGTGCTGGGTTGGCTGTTCTTACCTTAGTTCATTTAAAATCCCAGGGAGAATACAGGCATTGAATACCAATCAGGCTCCCTAAAAATAGCAGAGAGCTAGAGTTTCTCTCCGTCCTCTTCTGCAACTTGCTCTGCCTTTCTCTCCTCTTCTTCAGCGAGTTGTGTTCCTTTCTGTATTTTGTAGCAATAAAGTAAATGAACATCCCTGACCATCTGGTAAGGAAATGACCAGTGCGAGAGCCAGCAAGCACAAAGAGAGAAGTATTGGACCAGCACTCTCAACCTTTTTGACCTCTCACCTCCATGCTTGTACCCATCTGTCTGTCTCTCTCGCTCTCTGTCTCTCTGTCTCTCTCTCTCTCTCTCTCGCTCTCTGCAACAGACAAATCGTCTATCCCCCATCCACTTTTTTTGCTTTCCCTCTGTGAACGATCGTGTGCTCCACCCCTGCCATCCCATTATGATGTGCATATGGTGGGTGGATGATGTCACGAAGGAGAGAGTGAGTGAGAGAGAGAGGGAGAGAGAGAGAGAGAAGGATGGAGGGAGGAAGAGACAGAATAGTAATAGAAGCGATGACATTCTAGAACTGCACATCTTGTTGGCCAACAGATTAAGATGAATGTAGGTCTGATTCAGGGGCTTAATCTCTGTAGTGTACCATTTACAGTAAAGAGCCTGAAAAGGGTCAGAGGGAGAAAGGGAGAGAGAGGATCCAAGAGAAATACAACTGTCCGATAGAGAGAGAGAGAGAGAGAGAGAGAGAGAAAGAGAGATAGATAGACTGATAGATAGATTGATAAAGAAAGAGAAAGAGAGAGAGAGAGAAAGAGAGAGAGAAAGAGAGAGAGAAAGAGAGAGAGAAATCATAATTTAAAAAGATAAAAAAAATAGTAAAAACTCAACTCAACAGCTCAACTAATCCTCAATCCCCACTCTTATCAAAGGAATTGAGGAGAGAGGCTTAAAACAGTATTAACACACTCACTCTCTCAGTCAAACACACACACACACACGCATGCACACGCGCATGCACACACACACGCACACACATACGTATAAAACAAAGCATTAATCTTAGCTTTAAGGTGATGCATGATGCGGTTCACGTGATGTGCATTTGAGAACCTGAACAACAGATCTCACGCACCACCACATGGTGAAGAAGAATTCAAATTCAGTTGAAATACACGAAACACTCAAACCACATGTTGGGCTGTAAGACATCAGATTACCATCTCATGCATGTTCAACAGAGTGTACAACTGAACACACACACCGCAGCTGTGCAGATGTTTAAAATGCAGTTTTCAAAAGTAGTCTGTTAAAAAAAAGTCCTTAATACTGTATATATGGCTCTAATGAAACTACACAGAGAGACTGAGGTGGTGAGCACACAGAACATAACAGCTTTGTTCTTTCTATATGTAAACTTCTGACCTACATACACTTTACCATCACCACCATCACCGTCATTATCAGTGCATGCATCAGTGCTAATATGATGATAAAGCCAACAGACTCCACACACAGGTCCTGCATGCCTCTCTCCCCTCTACTGATGTCAATAACATTGACTGGCATATTTCATAAAGGTTCATAAGGTAACGGGCCCTGCCATTGTCAGGTTGGGTTATTCATGCAGCATTGCCTAATGGAGGCCGTATCGAACTGAATCGAGAGAACCAAGGATTTTGTAAGAGGAGAGAAAATGTGTGTGTGTGTGTGTGTGTGTGTGTGTAAATTTTGTTATCATGTAACAAAATTAAAGAGAAGAAGCAAGTAATCAACAGAAGAACAAAGTAAAAATAAATCAACTACAGAAAATATTCCTGTTCTGATGCAAATGCCTCTAAAAGCCACTTCTGTAAAAAAATGAGATAACGACGGTGAGCGAATAGTCTCCACACATATAAGTTAATTAAATAATTTTGCTTCAAAACCCGCTATATAGCCTACCACTCTCTTCCTGGTCTGAAATATTGATTTTTTTTTGGCGAAACCCTATAGGAGCCTGATAGAAAATGCTCATTTAAAAGAAAAGTGGTCAGACGGATTTAGAGGGTTTTGCATCTGAACCCATATTTGCATCCTAGCGAGCCATTACTTTCCGGAAATTACTACTTACTAATGGACAATTTATTACTGTTACTCATGGGCTCTTGGAATGTTTAACACTCTGAAAAGCGCCATGAGACATGAGTAATATTTTGGTGCTCAATAAGTGAAATTAAATTGAAATGGAAATATTCTTACTAGAATGTTACTGATTTTGCACTGCATGTTACCACACTGCACATAGCTGTACACACTATCTGTCATGGATACTAAATATCCATACTTATATAATGTTTATAATGTAACATTATGATAATTGTAATGTTAATTACATGATCTATATTGTTATTCTCTTACACTGCTACTACACTGCATGTACCTGTATGCTGTTCATATGCGACATAGCCTTTATAGTCTGCTCTGATTACTATACACTGCATATTTATAGCCTATTTAATTTAAATTACTTTAAACTAACTGTATACTACTGTCTACACTGTGTTATAAATCATGTCCACCACCTGTCTATACTTTGTATATGCCCTTTTCTGCTTTTTTTGCACTTCTGGTTGTACACTGCACAATGACAATAAAGTTGAATCTAATCTAATCTCATTTTAACCACTCCAAAAGGCAGTCCTCCTTCAGGCTTTCTCACTGCGAAAAGGGAAGTAGGGTTCTACAGACAAAGAGCAGTACAAATATTCCGTTTCAAATCACCCAGTGGCTGACAGGTCACCCTCTCCAAAAATCTGAAAAAAATGACAGGTGTTTATGGCCAAACCTATGCATAAATCTTAAATAGTATATCAGTATCTCTAATGGTTCCAAAACCCTTTGAAGCTTCAGGTCATTTTAAGCATCGTGGTGAACAGTCCTTTTTGTTCAACTTCCAACATTAGCTCTTTTGATATTTCACACACATTAGTGGAACTAAGTGAATAGAAGCACATTTTCATGTTGAATTAAAAAAAAAAAATGCAATCAGATCAGACGTACCTTGTGTAATTTCTCCTCTGCAAAGCTCTGAAAATGGCTATAAATTCATTATGTGAAAATACATCAACTTTGAGGGCTTCTCGTTCAAAAAGTGTACAGAAATTCATCAGATTTTTTTCCACTCATAACATGTCAATGCATTAACTTTGGTTGTTATCATTATCATATTGTCAGAGCATTTTTTTTTTTTTTAAATCGGGCTCGGTTTTCAAAAAGCCTGTTTTCATCTTCTCATTTCACCATGTGGACAGTTAACAGGATTTTTTTTTAAAGAACGGGCCTTTAGACTGTGCTATCCACTGAATTTGTATTGGACCTGCAGTACCACTTTGCACCACATGTGTAGCTCTTTTAATACAATGGAAGTCAATGTAAGATTAAGAGAGACACTTGTTTGCTGCAGTGCCTGCACATATCCAATCTAAACATTTTATGGTTCATAATAATTACTGCAGCAAGAACTACATACTCCTCATCAATAAATCTTAGCAAAGAAAATTAACTGATCAACTAAATTATGCACACATAAGACTGACTAATCATACATGAAGCAAGAGGATTTACCATCTTTGTAACAAGTTTTCTACATCACCAAAGAAGTTGGAAAATGTTGGGGAAAAAGTTGAATGTCACAAAAGAACATATTCAAGAAAAAAGGGGGTTCTAAAATGCAGTGCATTGTCAGATGCAGAAAAAGTGTTGCCTCAGTTGAGATCAGGTAGCCTATTTTAAAAAGATACTCACAAGTTATCTTCTTTTATGAATGCCTCTTGGCGCCACACAATAACGAGCTCTCATACTTTATGGATGCTTTCATGTGATGGAAACAATCATGGTCATCTTCATCAAGTGAAATACCTGATCTCAACTGAAGTAACACTTTTTCTGCATCTGAAGAGTTCAGTCTTATCAATCACATTGATGAGAGATTCCTAACGTTATACTTCTTACTTCGCCTAAACTTTACGAACTGACAATAAACAGCATCAACAGTCAGGAAACAATGTATGTAGGTCTACCTTTTCTGTAACGGCAACGACAGATGTTTGTAAGAGTTGCTGTTTCTGTTTATCACAATAAGTTTTAGTTTCATCTTCCCTCTCGTATGGTGTTCCAGACTAGATCTCCCTGAAAGAAGACCAATGGTGGGCATGGCCAGGCTATAGCACACTTCTGTTAAAAAAAAAAAAAAAAAAATCAGGTTAAAACGTAGAAATTGACCATTCAAAACTACACTGCCAGGTGGTATTGGTAATAATATACTGATGAATGAACGCAAGCTAACGAAAGTCTGAGTCTTTTTTAGGCCTGCTTTGGGTAAGCTACAACATTTTTGTGCGGTCAAAGTCATGTTCCACAAATCAAAACAAAATATCTCTGCTATGGCCTGAGCCCATCTTAAAGCAATCTTTAAGCAATAATTAAGTCATCTGCTGAGCTCTGGTACCAGATGTTTAATTGGTTTGTTTCTCTTCCACTCTGGCAGCCATGGTTAAAAACAGGGACATTTGCGGGGACAGGCCAAAAACTGGCCAGTCCACAGAAAACGTATTGTATTTGTATCTTCACATACTCTGGTGTGTTGTATTTGATGTTTAGTTCAAATATATAACAGAGGGAATTAAGGAAGGAAAGAAGAAATGCTGTCTTTTGTGTGGGAATGTTTAGAAATCGTCTAGCTGATGAATCTGGATGTGATGTAACTGCTCAAGACTGATATGTGACTATCTCGAAAATGGTAAGCTTTAGACTACATCATGTGTATTTAAATGTTCATGTAGTCAAAAAGCAATAAACTCCGGTGTAACAGAATAGGACTGCTACAGAAGCCTAATAGGCAGATTGATCAGGTTGAGGCTGAATGTGAAGTCATTTAAAGATTAAAGTCATAAACACATTAGAGAGGAGTGAAAAGTTGAAGAGAAAAATCAATATTTATTTATTTTGATTTAATCTGTTTCGGGGGGAAATCAAGGGTCAAAACAGGTCAATGGCCTTCTCAGCGGCGCTTGTACGTGCGTTCAATCAAACGCAATTTTGTTCGTCTTGAACTCACCCCTGGTTTTGATTCGTTTGCAACTGCCTCCCACTTCCACCCACCCCGGCAGGCAGTTGGAGTGGTGACCGTGTGGTCCGAAGCCTGCCTCGGCTTACATCTTACTATAAAAAATAATTGAAAAAAATATAAAAAATAGAGAAAATTGAAAAAATAACAAAATATCTCATAACCCTGAACCGGTGAAGCAAGGCCACCTCACAGCGCTAACTACGTGGCTGGATAAGAAGGTAAACCGGGTAGCTATGGGGAATTTAAAAGTAATCATCTACCGGTGCTGTGACAAGGCTAATCAGTCAGCTGAGAACGCTATGTGTTAGCTCGGTTGTGGGAGATTTGGGAGAATCTGCTCAGCCACCACGGTCACCCTTTGGTTTTAAACGTGGTTCATTTTCGTTTGCTAGCCTGCACACTAGGATTAGCTTAACCTTCATGTGATCAAATATTTCAGGCTAAAATAACGGTAGGATAACTTAGTCACCTGTTAGCCTTGATAAATTTGAAGGTTGAATGAACGTTAACGTTGATGTTAGCCTGCTGACCAGGTAATTTTCGCAAACTAACGTTACATATCACTGGAAGTTCATGTTAAACGTCACGTCATCGATATTTTTGACGCTACTGTACTATTAAGTGTATAGTTTGTTGGCGTTAGTACAAAAGATAACGTTACAGTTGGTGTATGAAACTAACGTTATGTTACGTTAACGTTACAGTTACATGGAAGTGACCGTGAATTGCGAGCTAAGTTAACGTTACCCTTAGCCATCAATAAATTACCCCCGTTAAATAGCTATGACAACGTCAGCTAACGTTAGTGTATGACTTGTAGACAGACCCTCTCATGATTCAAGTCATTAAGAAGACATCCACGACGTGCTGTTGGTAACAGAGCACCTCTCTTCACCAGTCAACGCTACTGTCGGAATCCTTGTGTAATCGGACGCGCCCACCAAGATGAACCACAGCGCAGCTCCCAGTTACCCCATGGCCTCCTTGTATGTCGGGGATCTCCATCCTGATGTGACCGAGGCAATGCTCTATGAGAAGTTCAGTCCTGCCGGCCCCATACTTTCAATTCGGGTTTGCAGGGATATGATAACACGTCGATCCCTCGGATATGCCTATGTGAACTTTCAGCAACCGGCAGATGGTAGGTGATGATGTAGTTGTTATTTTAACTCTAGTCATTATTCATTCTTCAATAGGAGTGGTTTGATGGTGTACTCACTCACGTAGCACACAGGCCTAGCCATCAGGGTGAGGACTGCACCAATGATGGGCTAGATTTCTTGAATGATGTGATTGATGCATAATGAAAGATTTTTGTGTATGGCCAAATATCACCTCCCCCTTTGTCAGCTGAGCGAGCCCTGGACACCATGAACTTCGATGTCATCAAAGGCAGGCCTGTGCGCATTATGTGGTCCCAGCGTGACCCTTCACTCAGAAAGAGTGGGGTTGGAAACATATTCATTAAAAACCTGGACAAGTCCATCGACAACAAGGCCCTTTATGACACATTTTCTGCTTTCGGAAACATCCTCTCTTGCAAGGTAAAGGACAGGGGCTCTGCCTCATGCATGTGTGTGCAAAGCTTGAAATATGGATGCCTTCTTCCCCCTGGTGTTTTGCGCTGACATTTTAATTTGACATCTGCATGATTTGGTCATCTAGTCACTGTACTGTCAAATTGAATTGTGCAGATTCAGTTACAGTTGAGTGTTATATTTGTATCGAACGATCTAATTCATGTTCATGGTTTTGAAGGTTTTCACGACTCTCCTTTTCTCAAGGTGGTTTGTGATGAGAATGGCTCGAAGGGCTACGGCTTTGTGCACTTTGAGACCCAGGAGGCGGCAGAGAGAGCCATTGAGAAAATGAACGGCATGCTGCTTAATGATCGCAAAGTGTGAGTTGTTTTATTTAACATTGATCAGCTAGCTGAGCTAAATTACATATGAGAGAAGCTGCCCTCCTTATAGGCCTAACTCGCCTACAGATTTGGGCAGGGCATTGCTTTTGTGATATCAGACATGTCTAAAAGTAGCCTGGTTGCATGGCCTTGTCACATTCAGCATGTACACCCCAGAAGTACTCCAGCCTTAGCTAATAGTCCTTCATAAACTAGGGAGTGACACAACACACAGAAATGCAATGGGCCATTCTTTCATTAATTCACAGTAGTAAGCTAGGGAATACAGAAACACTAGAGTGAACAATTTTGTTGCTTTAAAAGTGTTGCTTATATGCAATGTGCCTGGGTATGCATGATGCATGCAGCACCAGTTTATCCAGAAATGTGCGTGAATTGGAAAATTCTGAGTGGGAGTATTTAATAATTGCATAAAATCTCCTTATTTGAATAAGAAATAAACTTCCAAGTGGTGGTTGGTTACTGACTGGTCCTGATTTGCTAGTTATTATTATGTATTTTCATTAAAGTTGCCCTGACAACCTCAAGTTATGGAGCTATGGCAGGATTTTCTAAGTGCATTTAAAATACACTATGCAAATGATTTGGATGGAAATTTAGACGCACCCTAGCGGCAAAAAATATTTTTGCCTAGCGGGATGGTCTAGGGTCGCACCGTTAAGGCCAAGCCTGCGTTCGACACCAGGCCAGCCTGTCCAATCAGAATGCTCTATCTGTGTACAGAGTCCTTGAGCCCGCCTTAGCACGGTGATGACAGAGCTGCGAGGCACCTTCGGCTTCCGATATTGACGCCAAGGGGCTTGACCATGCGTCCTTGTTCGACAAGTTGGGTGTGAGACCATGTTGCAACAACCATAGAGAACAGCAAAATATGGATGAGCCTAACGAAGCGAGCTCGTTTGAATCGGCTTTGGAAGAGTTAGACTTGAGCTTTTCTTTGAAGGTTGAGCAGAAAGAAGCACTCAAGTCATTCCATAAAGAAGGATGTATTTGCCGTTTTGCCGACCGGCTACGATTGGTCACAAGTGCTGGCCTATTACGTGCAGAGTAGTTTGAAAGACACCGGTTCATCCCACCCACAGGCTTCAGCTCTGTGAATGGTCTGACTCCAGACTATACATTTCTGTATAGTTTGGCTTGCCAGGCTAGCTACTCTAGTCTAGTGTATCATTCCCAACATAATTATGGACTAAATATTGTGCAAGTAAGGTATTGCTTTTTTATATGTAATGTCCTGAATTTGAATGAACTTGTTGAGCCCCTTTGTTGAGCCCCTTCACTGTGGATTTCCACTCTGATATATTCCCACTGATGCTTTACAGGTTTGTGGGGCGTTTTAAGTCCCGCAAGGAGCGAGAGGCTGAGCTGGGTGCCCGTGCCAAAGAGTTCACCAATGTCTACATCAAGAACTTTGGGGAGGACATGGACGATGAAAAACTGCGCGAGATCTTTGGCAAGTTTGGTGCGTGTCTGGGTGTTATTTAAGGAAATTGGGTGCACATCTGGGAGATCTTTCTGGAAATATGGGAAATGTCAGTGTTGTATCTGACCTGTACAAAACCCATTTTCAGTTACTTTATTTGTCCTGAAGGGGGCAGTGTACACACACACACTAGGTGCAGTGAACTCACTAGGAGCGCACATACAGGCCTGGAGCATTTGGCAGCTCTTGATCTGGTGCTTGGGAACAGTTAGGGGTGCCATGTTCAATGGGCATTCTCATCTGTGGATGTGGCAGAGTGCTGATCAATCACCCCCCACCCACATTTTGCCTGCAAGTCAGGGATCGAATTGGCCACTCACAAGTTAGATTCCCTGACCAGTAGGCTACACCAGAGCCATAGAGAGAGAGAGTTGCGACACGCTTTGATGTCGCCGCCACGCGATCAAAAGTTCCAAAAAACCTGCGCTGAATGGCTGAATTGCAGGAGGGTGGGATGTACTTCTAGATGCTGGAAGGTGTAATCAATTAACTCATTAACTACTGACCAAGAGATTGGCTGTAAACAGTTCCGAAAGTCCCATAACGAGGAAATAGCCTGGAAAAAGCGCTGCCATTTTTTCCTATGGAGGTCTATGGGAGTGTCGCCACTCTGTTTTATCTACCGCTCTGGGCTACACATGCCCTTAAGAAGCTGTTGTTTTGGCACATGATCTGACCTGTGCTGAAAACCCCTCCTCTCAGGCCCTGCACTGAGCATCAGGGTGATGACAGATGAGAGCGGGAGGTCCAAAGGCTTTGGCTTCGTCAGCTATGAGAGACACGAGGATGCACAGAGGGTGAGCAGAGACAGGAGGGTTTTTTTTTTTTATGTTTCTGACTGCTGTGTGAAAATAAAATCGCTCAATGAGCATGTGTGTGTGTGTGTGTGTGTGTGTGTGTGTGTGTGTGTGTGTGTGTGTGTGTGTGTGTCTGTGTCTGTGTGTCTTCTCAGGCCGTGGATGAGATGAATGGGAAGGAGATGAATGGTAAACTGTTGTTTGTGGGCCGGGCGCAGAAGAAGGTGGAACGGCAGACGGAGCTCAAGCGCAAATTTGAGCAGATGAAGCATGACCGCATGACCCGCTACCAGGTGTGTGCCACAGACGCCACCCCTCTGAGCTCTCACTCTGATCATGCATGCTGCCAGTCTGCGATCACGTCCAGTAATGCAGTCATCATTTTACCCTTTTTACGCTTCTGAAAGTCAGTGTGTGATCAATCCTGTCTTTTCATGCAGTTGTAAAGTTGACCAGCAGGGGGCAGCAGTCACGCTGATTCAGTGTAATTTTACAGTGTCGTCCACAGTCAGGACACAACACTTATATCTGTAGGGAGTGTATACTGTTGTGTAAGCGTTAATACATAGATTAAAAATGGCCCTAACATGAACATCTTCTTCCAGGGTGTGAATCTCTATGTGAAGAATCTGGACGATGGGTTGGATGATGAGCGCTTGCGTAAAGAATTCTCCCCATTTGGGACCATTACCAGTGCCAAGGTAGCCACCACTCCTGCCGGTTGTTCACCATACACTTGATTTCATTCTCAGTTAGCAGCTGATAGTTCATCATATGGATAGAGTTTCACAGCTGTAGCTCCTCTGTGAAACAAACCATCTTAAAAGCTTGCTTGAGATACCACCTTTGAAACACCAATTCCATTCCTCTTCCCTCTGCACACATTTCCACATGTTGCGCTGTTGTGGACACTATGCAGAGGACATACTGAATCATTGGCGGTTCTCACTGTCTATCCCTGCTCCATGTAAACCTGATAGAAATATAGGCAGTTGTGATGATTACATACTGTAACTCCTGGGTGTTTATAAATTAATCTAGATTCAAGTTTGTGCCTGTTATTGAATATAATGGTAAAGCATATAGCCCCACACATTTTTTTCCAATAATATCTCAAAATTCTCTCTCTCTGTCTCGCTCCCCACTCTGTTCAGGTCATGATGGAGGGCGGTCGCAGCAAAGGCTTCGGCTTTGTGTGCTTCTCCTCGCCAGAGGAGGCCACCAAGGCGGTGACGGAGATGAACGGGCGCATCGTGGCTACCAAGCCCTTGTACGTGGCGCTGGCACAGCGCAAGGAGGAGCGCCAGGCCCACCTCACCAACCAGTACATGCAGAGGATGGCAACCGTCCGGGCCGTGCCCAATCCAGTCATCAACCCCTACCAGCCCGCGCCACCCTCCGGCTACTTCATGGCTGCCATCCCCCAGGTCAGCACCCTCCACACCATACCACACTGCTCAGCCATATATACGCATAGTACTGCACTGCATAGGACTGTGTGCTTTAAACCATGTCAAGCAAGTAGCTGCAGCTAGCCTCATCAAACAGTGGTGGTGTTTTGTAATGGCGTCATTTCACCAGTGAGATATAATCATGGAGTGCCTGAATGTTGACGAGCAGGAAAGAAGTGGTTATGAGGCTGCAGATGTTAAATGTCTATAGCAGAGAGGTTCTGGCCTACTGTAGTTCAGATCAGCATATAAGAAGAAGATGCACTGCCAGATTTTGTGTCTTCAACTTGCTGAAAACAACCAAAATCACTATCACTGTCAAAAGCAGTGGTGTTGTTCCACAACAGCTTCAGGATTGGACTTGTACAAATTGTACAAACCCAAAGCTCATCATCCCAGCACAACTTGTTGACCAACGTTGCCTTGCAGTGTTCCTGATTATTGTTGCCCCGGCACATTTTTTCTGGGGAACTTTAATCCTCAAAGGCAAATGATCATGATCATCCAATCAGAACACATGGAGCTGGTTATGTGGTTGCCCAGCAGCACTGCTCAAAAGGTTGCCACATGTATCATCATCATCATCTTAATTCTGTGTGTGTGTGTGTGTGTGTGTGTGTGTGTGTGTGTGTGTGTGTGTGTGTGTGTGTGTGTGTGTGTGTGTGTGTGTGTGTGTGTGTGTGTGTGTGTGTGTGTGTGTGTGCGCTCCACAGGCCCAGAACCGCGCGGCGTACTACCCCCCAAGCCAGCTGGCACAGCTCAGACCTGGCCCACGCTGGGCCACCCAGGGCATGCGCCCTCAGCGTAAGTGGCCCTGCAAGCTGACATTGAGCTCCATGCAGCCATTACTGATATGGAGGAAAAAGAACTGGGACCTGTTGTGGCCCAAATTGTGTTGCTGTTGAGACTGTAGTGTTGGTTAACTTTGAGCTTCACTCTTAAGTAGGATGCTTCATGTGGTTGGCTTAAAGCCAATTTGATGGTAAACTAATTTGTAATAGGCGAATCGTTCACCTAGCATAGCTGTACAGCATACTGTAGACATGGATTTCTATTGTAGCAGGCTACGCTCAGGAAAAACAAATGTATGTCGCATTGCAATCCTTTTCAAGCGACCAAGACGTTCAGATTGAAAGATCTGTACAAATCCGAATGGAATTGCGTTCAGAACCACCTTCGTATGTGGTTTGAATCAGATTTGGAAAAAAAAGATCTCATGTTAGATACAATCTGGATATGCTAAAAATCGGATTTTATAGGGCACAAATGCTCTCTGAGAACTCCACTGTCTCTGCAGATTTCCAGAGCATGCAAGCGAACACCATGCGACCATCTGCACCTCGTCCGCAGACCTTCAGCACTGTGAGACCGGCTTCCCAGGTGCCACGCATGGTGGCATCTCAGCGCATGAGTAAGTGCCCCTTGGTTGCCTGTTATGAAAGCAAGTAGGCTGGCCTTGCCCTCTTTGTTGTGGTATAATGGAAACCTACAGCCAGCCCACATAGAGTAGTGTAATCAACAGGCAAAGCCAATACAGTGGAAAAGATCCACAGAGTATGCAGTCAAGAACTTGGTGGAAAATGGTTTGCTATGCAAAATACTGATGCACTTACAGTAGATTATACTGTACATGTATACTTATGGGATTTGGAGTGTTTCTTATTTTGAAAGTAAATGTGAGTAACCTGTCCGTCTCCCCTCTCTCCTTCGGTAGCCTCTCAGAATCTTGGCCCACGGCCGGCCAGTGCCACCGCTCCTTCTGCTGCCCCGGTGCGCGGCGTTCCCCAGTACAAGTACGCCGCAGGAGTGAGGAACCCACAGCTGGGCTCACAGCCACACTCCGCCATGCAGCAGGTACACGCACACACAAAAGCACAAACACGCGTCTTTTATGATGAAGAAACATGACCTGCGGTTTAACTTTTAACTACTTAAGTAGTTGAAGACTGAAGAGTAAAGTAGAAGCAACTCATTGGAGTCTGGAAGCCAGCCCAAATTCGATCTGGGCTCTATTCCCATATGAGAACTGAACGTGCGTCGTTTGACTTGGTTTACAACCGAAAAGCTCTCTATAGATTTTGCTCATTGCGAGTTGCACAAGATACAGTATGGACAGTGCAGCAACAGAGATTAAGGCATTTCATTTGTTGAGAAGAAGGATGAGTCTTCTCCCTACAGGATTCACATATTTCATTGCTCTGATTGGTGAGGTCTATCCAATTACAGACCTGCCAACATGTACGCATTTTGCGTAGCGGGCACGCATTTTGACCTCCTAGTACGCTGGTACGATTCCATGCTCTAAACTACGCATTTTCGTTTGATCTCGCATTTCGTCAGTGTCAGTGAAGTTGTCAGTGAAGTTGATTCTGCGCTACAGAGCCACAGCCATAGACATAATTCACAAGGTCTTAGTACACCTAAGTAGTCAATTAATTTCGGTAGAGACCGTGCTATTGCAGATCCCAAAGGGAAAATATGCGTCTATTCCGAAAATAAACAAACACGCTTTTATTTTGCAACTTGTGTTCGCGGTTCTCATCCCTCAGTCACGCCATTCTAAAGTGAAAGTGTGTGCAAGCGCAGGTGCGTCAGAGGACAGGGGTGTCACAGCTGGTATAGTTAAAATTTGACAATTATATTCAAAACGAGTGAATTAGTATAGCAGTGTGGCAGCGTGTTTTCTTCTAATATTGCAAACGTTATCACTACAAGACTTACAAACTTACCGAGTTATGTAAAAATAGACGTAGCATAGGCTACAACGAGATTCTGTGATGAAGAATTCATTCATTTTGAACAATTTATGGTGTAAACGGTGGAGCGAATTCAGTCAACTTTAACAGAGAACTTCATCAGTATATCAAAGGCTATGTAAATAAAAGATGAATTGCTCCTTAACTGGCATGTGCCATTCTACAAAAGCAATGATGATTGGCATGCTGAAATCTTTCAAAGAAACGTTCTATTCATCTGGAATATTCCTTCCTACAGGGCACAGTTTAACATGCAATGTGAATGAATACTATTTTCACAACATTGTTAGTTAAGCAAAATAATCTGCAAGTAGCTTAGGCTGCAGGTTAAACATTTCAGATCAACTTTACAAATGCAAGCTTAATGTAGGCTAGTTTATAGGTTCTGATTTGTTCCAATAGCCTATCTTGTCATACTTCAGTAGGATATGCTAATAGGTTTCCATAAGGCCTATGACCTCTTCAAAAGCCTGATAATTCAGGCTCAGATATTGTCTTTGTTTTAAGGCCTGAACCATGTTCAAATAATAATAAAAAAAAAAGACTTTTGTAGATTGCACACATCCAAATTATATTTTAAGTGAAGAGTAGCCTTTATATGTAGTCTAATTTGTATGATATTCTTTAATTAATATGCACCCCTCCACCCACCCACCCCCACAGACACAGACACAGACACACACACACACACACACACACACACACACGCACATGTACACATATACTGTATACACATACAGAATGTAAGTTGGAGGATCCGGGGGTCCGAAATTTCGTCATCGTCGTCGGGGGGGGGGGGGGGGGTTAGTACTCATAAAATTCTTTCAAGGTTGGCAGGTCTGCAATTATGCGCAGAGTCATTTTTCCCCCTGTATCAGTTGAAACACACCCCATTATCACATCCCAATGATGGAGTACCAGACTCAAATTCCTAATTTACCTAGAGTCAATTCTAGCTCATTGGTGGAAAGGGAAACCTGGCGTGGATAGGATAGTTCGTTTTGCCATCTAGGCAGCAAAAGTTGCTTTGATTGCATTTTTCAAGGATGTACAGCAATTCCACTTTAAAGAGGTGGCTGGTCTGTTTTAAGAGTCGGTGTTCTTTGGAAAAAGGATCAAAAGGAGTCGGCCTGACCTTGTGCGACTTCTGACCTGGCGTGTTTTGCATCTTGCCCTCTTCTATGACTGCTGTGTCTGTAACTGGGCTTTGTCACCCCTCCCTGCAGCCTGCTGTCCATGTCCAAGGCCAGGAGCCGCTGACGGCCTCCATGCTGGCAGCAGCCCCCCCACAGGAGCAGAAGCAGATGTTGGGTCAGTACCAGCACATCACCTCTGATTGCCATTATCTCTCTCTCTCTCTCTCTCTCTCTCTCTCTCTATCTCTATCTCTATCTCTATCTCTCTCTCTCTCTCAGTAATTACAACATTTAATGTTGAAGTGGTGTGTGTGTCTATTCTGCATATTTGTGAATTCAAATGCAGTATTGAGTAAACAAAGTACAAAGTTCATATGTGTTTGTATTTATGTATGTACGTATGATGGTGTGAATGATGATTTTGTGCTCCTTTCTTGCTCTTTCCTCTCCCTTGTGATTATCTGGAATGTCTTTGTTTGTCCCCATCACGTCTGACTGTGCCCTTCCTCCCTTCAGGAGAGCGCCTGTTCCCACTGATCCAGAACATGCACCCCAACCTGGCGGGGAAGATCACAGGCATGCTGCTGGAGATCGACAACTCCGAGCTCCTCCACATGCTGGAGTCTCCAGAGTCTCTGCGCTCCAAGGTCAGTCCGTGTGTGTGCGCATACAGAAATGCAAACATACACAAGCGCGCGCACACACACACACACACACACACACACACACACACACACACACACACACACACACACACACACACACACACCTCCACACACCTCTCCACACACCAAAACACAACTTTGTAGATACACATTTTAACTCAGTCCTGCAGTTGAGAAAAGGTATTGTATCTACACACAGTCAGTCATGCAGTGGAACCATGCAGTGCTCTTGTGTTGCAGGTGGATGAGGCCGTGGCTGTGCTGCAGGCTCACCAGGCTAAAGAGGCTGCTCAGAAGTCTGTTACTGGCCCAGCTGTGCCAGCTGTTTAATGCCAAGGTACATACTGTACTGCTGCTGCACCTCACCCCATCAATACCCACAACATTACCTCTTCTACTCTAAGCCTTTTATTCACATATGAAATCCATAACACTGTCAAATTAAAAGCAATCCATAAAATGGCTAGTCCCACTTGGATGTCAATCAAGTTCTGTGTGGTAGTCATAGTTAAGGTCTCATGTCGGTTAACCTAGAGATAGATCAGCTGACTACCTTAGGGAACCATCGTATCATCTTTGGAAGTGCCTTCACAGCTGGCTTGTTTGGAGCAGCTGAATTCATACTTTACAGTCACTTGACTACCATGGATACCTTGCGGGCAAGAAACGCTACCGGCAAATGACAGCAGTAACCCTGGCACAACAACTATCTGGCATGTTGTTTTCACCTCAAAACGCCAACTTTAAGTTGAACTGGTGACGTCTCAGCAAGATTCTTGATTAATTTACTGGGTTTCATTGCTGGAGAATAATGTTCTTGCTCGCCAGCCAGTAGTTGTGATGTCACATGCAAAGTATGAATTGGAATGTTGAGTGTTTTCCATCAAAGATCGGTTAGTTTGGTTATGTGTGAATACAGCATTCTCTTTTGCTTTTGGAACAAAACAAATGGACTGAGACCACATAGAGGAGGTTAGACCTTGTTTATAATATAACTGTAGAGCAGTGCGTTATGTCTGGAATATATTTCCAAATCGAAACAACAATACACATTTTTGAGTATTAAATTCCTGGACGTGTGAATTCAGTGTTGCTAATAACTCAGCACAGGCTGTTTACAGTCTACTGTAGCACCTTGTTCCATCAAGATAACCAAGTTCTGGATCCACCAGACTGTACTTAATGTGCTGTTGCAATGTGCTCCCACTGAGGTCTAATTTCACTGTTGTTGTCTGTTCCAGGAATGGGAATGCTACAGCTTGCTTCACTGGTTAAAAGAAGAAGAAGAGAAAAAAAGAAAGAAAAATATTAAACATTGAAAAAAGCTAAAACCCAGAAAACATTGCAAAAGAAAAAAAAAAGCTAAAAAATGGAATGAAAATCAAAATTGTTTTACCAGGTCTGGGAAGAAAGTGTCTAGGCCTAGATTATTTACATAGAAAAAAAACAAAAACAAAAAAAGGAGGGGAAAAGTGAAAAATTGTTTGATGTTTGAGAAATTATTTTAAAATGAAAGCCTTGTCTTTTTCCAGTACTGTACGGATGCACAGAATATTATGTTTGGAACAAAACACAAACATGATAGCTAGGCTCTGGAGAGATGTCTGTGGATTAAGAACTGCTTGCTTTAATAAAATCTCACACTGAATGTTTTTGTGTCATAAATCATTGCTGTGTGCAAGTCTCTTGTGACCTGGAGAAAGTGTATTTTTTCTTTACATGTAGCGAACCACCTGATTGCTATTTAACAGATGGTGGTAGTAACAATGACTCTTGAGATTATTCCCACCCGTGAAGGGAGTGTGAAGAGCATTCCTGTCTGACACATGCTTTGAGAATCGCCTCTGATGTATTACAGGGAAAGATAACATGAGATCAGCCCTTTAGGCGTGTTCCTTTCTTTATGTAACTGTGGGCTAGAGAGTTACAGTATGTGCTGTCTTTAAGAATGCGACTGCATAATCTGTTACCTACAGGATCCTCTCCCAACACTGGGTGGCAGTGAAGAGGTGTTTTATAAAAACTGAAAAAAAAAGTCTAATAAAAGAATGCTTTTGTCAACCTTTCTTCAGTTAGCACAGTCAGTGGCAAATCAGAGTTGGTGTATATGACTTACTAGTCTATTAGACCTACTATAAAGGATCCCGACACCTAACTGGAACTTTAAAAGTAATGCTCTGACGATGGCATTCAGAGCAACAAAAACAAAACGTTCTCTGTTTGGAAGCCTTGCTTGGGTGGGCATTACATAGGTCTTCATCTCTAATCAAATCAGCTGTGGTATATTTGAGTTTAAGGTATATTAAAGTATACTACTCTAGAGGAGAGAATTCTTGAGAGCTCTGATGTTACTGGTAGTGCTAGGTGTGTGAGACAGAAGGCCCTACTTCTCTATAGTTGTTGACAAATCTGCTCTGGAGGAACATAAACTATATCAGGAATGTCACGTTTGACATAATGCTACGTGCTTCTTGTCAAGATACCGCCTTGCCCGCTCACAGTTCATGCTAGGCCATAATACTACAGCATGGTACACTCCACTGCCACCATCCAGCTGTATTTTAAATGTACCAAACCTAATGGATTCTCAAGGTGCTTAGTCAGGACCTTCATCCAGAGTATCTAACGACAGATTCCAAATACAGCACAAGTTGTAGTTATAGTCTGGCCCTGTCTGTCTGTCCAGTCTGTGTTCAGCTGGACTTCCCCCTCCTCTCTGACTGAACAAGGGGTGCCAGATAAACCCAGACAGTCAAAGGTTCAGCCGTCATCTCTGCGTGTCATGAAAGGGGCTTTAGTGACTCATCGTCACGTGATAATAATCCTAGCCAGAGAGCCTGGCAGTGTGCAACCTGCTGTGAAAGTCAGTTTAATGCTGTTTTGCTTTTCAGCCTTTTCAAAAGTAAACAGAGCACTGCTCTGAAACAGTATTGGACACTCAAATGAGTAGGAGGGCTGTGGGCCCTTCCTCTGCAAACCAACAGCTATGCAGGGCACTCACTCTGAGCGGAGCCTTGTTTTTGGGTTATTTTTGGCCAGGTGTGATGTGTGGAAGTGCCTGGGTAGTGGTTTGTGAATTCCTCCTGATTGCTCTGTGTCGACTTGAGGATTACCCCAGCAATGTAATATATAGCACGTCAGTCAACCGCCATGCCCCCAGTGCCTAATATTAAGCGTTGGTAGTCTTTGTGGTGGCATTAGCCGGCTCTCTCTGTTTACCTCAGGGGGCTGGCTTTGTTTACTGTAACCATCCAACTGTTTCAACAACTGCTCCCTCCACCGTGACACTGTTTACTCTCCACCTCTTAAAATAAGATGTCGCTCTCCACACCGTCAACTGTACAAGCTGTTTCTGAACGCTTGCTTCAAAACCAATGGTTAAGTGGGCCCCCAATTTAGCTGCCATTGGGAAATTCTGGGGGGTAAAGCTACTAGTGTGTGATATTTTTGGGAGGGCCTTGCTTTAATGTGTGTTTGAGAAGCTCAACAGCCTTGCTCTTATTACCTGTCTTCATTCAGCCCCTCACACACAGCCAAATATGGGCACCGACACTCCATGTTAGTGTTTAGTTGGGCAGTGACACTGCACTCATGTCACAAAACTCTGATGAAATAAGGAAACTGTTGCTTTATTATCTGTGGAGTGAGCTGCTATTTCCAGGCCTGGGTAAGTCTTTTGTCATACAATGGCACAAGAACCTGCGAGGTTATTCCAAATGTCTAGTTGGGCCTCTGCAATGTCCAATGTCTTGTCAAGGCTCCAAAACAAACATTTCCAGGCTTCAGATAGCTTTGGGTTTTTAAAACAGTACCTCATACATATTTTAAGGGTTTATTGTGACAAAATCTTATGAAAATGAGAATATGAGGTTGTTAAGCTTGATTCTGTGCCATGCTTTTGTTATATACAGTACAATGGTCCAGTGGGATAGTTGGACGAACATGCAGCCATAATCATAATAAAGTTTTCCTTAAGCTAAGAGTTAGAAAGTGAGGGTCCTGTTTTAAAAGTCTCTGTTTTTCAGCTGACTGATTAACTTATTGATTTTTCTGAACACATCCACTTTATTTTAAGATCTGTTTAAAAAAAAAAACATATTGACTTGTTTTGAAAAGGATAACAGAGATCCAGCCCATCCACTCAAGAGACTCATCATCATGCAGCCCTCTGAAGAGGATTATTTGTATCACTCTTTACAAATTCACTGCCATAAGTGATTGGGAGAATGAGGATTATATGTATTACATGTATCATATCTGGTTTTTTTTTGTAGCATTGATGTTTACACGTAAAACCTCCACTGGAGAAGTCGGATGTTTTCCATGTCTATGGTTTATTTGTATTAAACTATGGAGAAATTCTCCAAACAAGCGTTGAACTAATTTGCTTACTGTTTTCTAAATTACTTGTCTTTTCCTGGGGCTGATATGAGCTCTGTCTCCTGTCTCCCACAGATGGAGTTAGGCTCTTTTGGTGGTTGTGATGCCATCGGTGTGAAGGAGGTGGTGGGGTATAACCAGAATTAAGGGAAGAATGACAAGGGCACTCGGCCCAGCCTGTGCTAAGGAATATGTCACACATACACAAACTGTTGTCACACGACCCATAATCCCACTGATTAACGTCACAACAGCTACAGAAAGAATACAACTGAAAAACAAAACAGATTAAAAATCACCAGTAGATTTACATGTTTCTTGGGGTTATTTACACAGCCCTAATCCCCCCCCCCCCCCACCCCACCCCACCCCTAAACTCAGTGGACAGGTGGGATTGTAATCACAAATAAACATGGCTATGTTTTGTTTGTGGTTTACTTTCTGAATGGTTAGAGCCACTTTTCTTCAAAGAGATTATCATCAACACATCACTGACAGACATTTTCAACAGTACTGTAGCCTACCCCTGAGAAGACTTCCTTTAATCTTGTCAGTGATCAGGTAGATGTTGCGACCCCCATGCATTTCAGAGAAAGAGAGCGAGAGATGTGAAATAACATTTTTTAAAAACACAGTTCTCACTAATAAAACACCTGATGACATTGAATGACAGACTTTGCAGCAGTTTCAGTGACTGTTACTCACAGCAAATTCAAATCAAGTACAACAACTAAGACACCCTGCCTGTCCACCTCATTCTCAGTCACTAACACATCAGGACTGCTGCTTGCACCTGGACATACACTCCCAGTTTTAGCTTCTGATATTTTGGTTCAGGGCACATGTACATATGTAACTTGGCAACTACATTCCTTGAGGTCTGGGTGGTTCCAAAAACATCTCTGTTCTTGACAGTTGGGGATATTTCAGAGGAATGTAAATATTGGCACATACAGGGTGGGAGGCCATTTCCCACCCCCCCAACACATATAACCTTTCATCTTTGATGAATGATTATGCTGGTCAAATACTACTTCTTGGAGTTTTTATTCCCCTTATTATTATGAAACATGCCCTATTGGCCCTGTCGGTTAAGGTGAACCATGATTTATGTAATGTCGCCAAATTACTTAAAAATTAAAATGAATATGAAAACGACTTAGGCCTACCTCAGCCAGTTATGTCTGATAGGGTTTGGCTAGAATAAATGATCATTGTAACAAACTGAATCTGTTGTGACTGTATTCCAACACAACAGGCATCAATCTGCTTGTTTTTGTCCTTAAATGGCTAATTTCAAAACAAAGTGGGTTGTTTCAATGATAGGCACATTTTTGTTGTAAAATATTGTTTTATCAATAATAATGGCATTATGAATTAAGCCAACCTTGAAAGAACATTATGGCAACTGGCCATTCTTGGAGCAACAGTAGCCCTAACTATTCCCATAGAAGAGCGAATGTCTAACTTTTCATATTACTTTGCAAAGCAAATACTAACTGCACATACATAACTTCATATTACTTACCGTGCAATCAAAGTCTTGTTGTGTAAACCTACCCTGTCTGTTTGTAGGACACTGAAAGTTTTTCTACTTTTCATTCGATTCGCTTAACGCACTATTATCGCGAGACTGTTTGAACAGCCTTTCAGAGAAAGAACGTAAACCAGCTGCAAGCTCTTCAGATCAACGAACGGGGTGGGACCAAGTCGGTCTGGATTGTGCTAAAACTGGAGAAAGTACATATACCATTCGGCCAGCAAAGGATTTCTTAGGAGATCTGGACAGTGGAAGTGGCCATCTGAAAACATTCGTCAAGGTCACTTTACTTTGTGTTAAAGGTATGAAGCATATTATCCTCTTTATCTAGCTGGCTACAGGACACATCGGAGGCATTTGCCTGCTAACGTTAGTTGGAGTGGTTTGCCAGCTAACGTTAACGTTATCTACGCTAAGCTAACTTGTTAATGTAGGCTAACTGTTATTGCTGGTTTAGATGTTGCCTTGCAGTATTGTCAGTCATTGTAGCTATTAAGTTGTCGTTGTAACGTTCGTTATTATAACTCCTAACTCTTGGCTTTTTGTTATGTGGTTGCATCGACGAAGCTGGAAGTGACCACGTTAGACACATATTCGCTTGCATTATGCCAACTGAAAACAGAACCAACAGTGCTAGTAAAGGCTGCTTTTAGATAATGGCTAACGTGTTTTTGTTGCTCTCTTGAAAACTTAAATTAACGTAACATCTGTGACCAACAAGCTGACTTGTCATATTATTTGCCCACAGTCAGATATCTAGCTTGCTGCCTTGCATCGCAACCTATCCAAGCTATTGTTAGCTAACGTTATAGCCAGGTGCCTCAGTGCAGGAGAGGACAAGGTACTTTCGTTTTGTTTTGCGCCACCTTTTTGATAAGTAAGTTTTGGATAAACAACCGTGCATTATTGTTACAAAGCAAGATTATCGTTGAGCTTCGTAACAAGTCCCTTTACTATAGGCAACTGGAAAGTTAGATAGCATGTCAAACATAATGAACTTCTCTTCATGTTAAACAATCCCATTGAACATTCTGTTTACGTTCTAGACTAGATTTGCGTTAAACTTTCTCTGTTTGATGATTTGGGAGGCATCATTATTCGTGACTTCAAAAATATGAGTTAACTGTGTTAACCAAGTCCTAGTATGTGTTATGATATGCAGACTAAGGTGCTATCCTTACCACTAATGTTATAACATCTTGAATCGAAAATATCTGGACATTATCTTGAGACGGATTGTCAATTCAGTTGTCGATAAAAAGAAGAAAGGTTGCCACATGTGCTTTTGTGTGAGTTAAACGTGGTCAATGCTAACTGTTTTCAATATTTAGTTAGCTTAGTTGACGTTAACGGTGTCGTCAGTGTGATTAACTATCTGTCCTAAATCGATCTGATCCTGAATGGTCAGAGAAGATATTTATATTAGGCTAGTCATGGGCAATTATGTTCTACTCTTATTGCGGTTGAAAGTACCCTTGACAAGACAGACACAGATTGATTTGGTATGCTGATGTTGCATTGTCCTGCGAGTAAAGTCTAAAGTCATACAAATATGAATAAGTATGATTGAACCAGTGATGCCTAAGGGACGGGTTGAACATTTTGTTAGATTTTGAAATCTAAGCGTACATTTGGCAGCAGTTGTTCACAGGGTCCTGTCATTAGAAGTTATTTTAATGGTCAGCAGATATTTTTTTAGATCCATCTCTGACTGCTAGTCTTACTGAAATATATATTTTTTGTTTAACTAAATTTCTGACTGCTGACACAAGGTAAAATGTTTGTCAGGAAGTGCATTGTCTTACTTGGCAAAGAGAATTTGCAGAAATGGCCTATTGGATCTCAGGAAATGGGAAAGAGTTACAGCAGCACAGGTCTATGGATTGCGGATTTGTAGAAGATGCACGTCTTTTGTCACACTTGGACATTTGTGGGATTTGTTGTGGAGAAAGAGACGTTGCATAAACTAGATCCTGGGATGGAAGATGCATTATATCCATCACTCCCATTACAGTGGATGAAAATCAGTTATAGCAATTATATTTCTTTCCAAATTGCATTATGCTTCTCAGCAGAGAGGGTTAAAGCAGAGTAATGAAGGATCTTTGTTCTCAGCCCTTCCTGTACCGTCTTCGCCTGGCTTTTTATTTTGTGTCAATACTAGCTGCATTTTGTCCAGCAAAACCCATAGCTTTGTTAATGCTCAGCACATTGCAGCAAATAATGAATGGTAGCTTAGTTGTCCATGACTGCAACATGCATTTCCATACAGGCCATATCAGTTTTAGATTAACAAGCTCATTTGACTGATGGAGAGAAGTAAGGATTAATCACCTTTGCTAAGCAATAGTAAGCATATTTAATATGAGCACTGGGTGTCTGTCTGAGCTTTGGAGACTGAGTCCCTAATCCAGTCCACAGTCTTCCATTATACAGCTTATGAATGAGTCTTCTCTCAGCCGCACACGTGATCCACATGTCTTGGTGCTGGCAGAGGAGCCAGAGAGCGCTCAAATGAGCTTGGCTGCCCACTTGACCATGCCCCATGCACTGCACGTGTGGCCCTGCAGAATCTTCCAGTTGGTGGTAGCGGTCCTCCTCCAACCACTGCCTCTGCCTCTTGTTGTTTCTAGCCGGCTTCCTACTTTGGGCTGAAGTTAAAACCCTTTCATTGACCACATGGAATGTAAAGCTCCTGCTGTGCTGCTGCTTGAAGGAAGGGATCTAATTGATTTGCCCTGATTTCATTTTACTGAGATAAGGCTGATAGATCCGCTATTTGATTTGCGGCTACTCTCTAATTTAGATATATGCAGGTCTTTCAAGTACCACATTTTTGGGTTTTGTTTTTATTAGTAGATTTGGGCTCAAGGTTTGTTTTGAGAGAAATTAACAATCTCTGCTGTTTTGTACTTGAATCAACAGGCTTTGCAAATGAAATGTTTTGTAAAGGGCAGTGGACGAATACATGAGGCATTTAGTATACAAAGTAATGCAGTTTTGACATATATCTTCATAACTGTTGTGTTAAAAGTTTGTAATGTCCTGTGAATTAATAACTGCTGCTAGCCATCTTTCCTATTGGAATCAATGATATTATGCTAGCTTGCTCGCTCACCCCTAAAAAGGGGTGTTGTGCTGAGAAACTTCTCTGAATGATGATGCACTGGTTGTTACTGATTGGTTTAAAGGAGCTCCAATGAACAAGTGTCCACCCACCAGAAAAAAGGTGTTTGCCAATGACCCCAGGCCAGACTCTTTTCACAAAGAGAAGCGTAATCAATAATAATAATAATAATAAATTACATTTATATAGCGCCTTTCAAGATACTCAAGGTCAAGAGTCTGGTTACCAAATATGGGCCTGGACTTTTAGTTCTTCCTGATTTGTAACAGTAAAACACCTAATCAGCTAAAACACTAAACCTAATGTAGTGTCGTATTTCCTGGTCTGTGGCACTGAGACTTCCCCTTAAATCCACCATATTGTCGCTAGTTTGTTATATTGTCAGGGATGATAAGCATGCAAAACAAAGAGATCAGTATATCCTTGTATTCTCTCTACAGATTGGGATTTAATATGTGTCTGTCTTTTCATGGACGTTGACCCTGTGGCTGTGGTCCTGAAAACATTAGGACAAGAAACAAGAGATTTAGGGCGTATTCACACCAGGAAGATCCGTTAGTTCACTTATTTGGTCCGGACCAATTTTTTTTTCTTTTTTTTTTTTTTTATTGCGGTTCGCTTTCACACCGTGATTAATTGCAACCGGACCAGAATTTATAAACAAAAGCGCATGTGCTAAGGTCGTTCAACCATTGGCTGGTAAACGTGTAGGTGGGGTGAAGAATAGGAAGCCAAAGTCAAAGTTGGCCCACGTAAATACTATGTTTGTGTACTGTACTCGTTATTATACTAGCAATATAGTTTATACAGTTACAGCTTTGCAGAAGTGCTTGAGCGTCAAGACCGTTTGATGCAAGTTTAACAATATCATGCTCGTAATTTTGCAACGACGAAGACGCAACAAAACAGCTGAGAAGAGCTCTCATGTGTGTCCAACATGCTAACAGCAGGCCTACGGAAGACGGAACGGGTAGGAGATGCAAAAGCAAATTATTGTTGGCAAAAAAGCGTTAGCCCACTGCTGCTTACAGCTGTTGTGCGTCACGGAGCTATCCTACATTTCCCATAATGCGCAAAAACTACGGGAGCTCGTCAAATCCAAAAAAGGTAGATTTCTGTAATTGGGTCGGATCGAGGTCGGTCTGCTTTCACACCATAAACGAACCGCACCAGGGTTCGATAGGAACCGCTCCGAGACCACCTCCTCAGCTGGGTCTCGGTCCGCTTGTTTGGTCCGCACTAGAGTTCGAGTGATTGTATTCACACCAGTCAAAAAGGTCCGAACCAAGCAAGAAACGAACTTGAGTTCGTTTCAATCGAACTAAACAAGGCAGGTGTGAATACCCAGTTAATGCAGTTGTTGGAAACGCAGAACTTTGTGTATCTTTGCAGATGTCTTCAGATTGTCCAGGTGACCTTGTGTCCATGTTATTGAGGGCCCACGTGTGACCTTTGAGCCGTCCTTTTCAGAATAAACACAGCTGCAGTGCCCATGTCTGTAGCCCATCAGGGTGTCCTTGATCGCAACTCCTCCGCCCTTCCCACCCAAGAAGGTTTGTTTTCACTCAAACGGAGAGAAAAACAATTGCCCTGTTGCTGAGGCATTCCTTTGGATGGGAAAGGTGCCTGTTTAAGATGGCTAGACTGGGGCCTTTCCAAAATATTAGCTGCTTCTTGTAGGGGGAACACCCTTTTTGACCCCCTCCTTAAACTTGTCAAAGATGATTTCATATGGGGGATTTTTCTGCAGCTGCAATTTTTTGCAAAAATGATTCTTCATTTCTGTGGGGAAATGGACTGCTGTTACAAAATCTGACACGCCTTACTCTGCTTAATTCTGAGGTTTTGAATGCACACGTATTTCTTTTTTTCTTTTTTTTTTAAGTATTCCCTGAAACAGGAAAGATTAGTAACTGTCTAAAATTTCTCAAAAAAACAACACTCTTGAATCTCGCCATGTTTTGACTTATGTATTTATCAAGGCGCCCACAAATATCTTGTCCAAACTACATAAATGCAACAGTGATGAGTTCCAAACAACGGCATCCAAGGCTGCCAGTTGCTGGCTCTCTGTAGTGGAATTCAAGGTGGGTGTTCCAGCAAGTCTGGCTGCCTGGTCGGATATCGGGGGCTGGGAGCTGAGGAGGCTCTGTGTGTTGTAGGAGATAAATCCAGTGGAGAAGTGGAGGGTTCCTCAGTCTCTGTCAGCCTCCAGTGTCTATGAAGTAAAAGAGAATGCCTGCACACTGGAGTAGCTCCCAAACTTTAACAAAAAAAAAATGTTTTTGATTAAAGTTTGTGAGCTACTCCAATGTGCGGACGTTGTTTTACTTTACTTTTGTACATTTTATCCTGCACCTAGCTTAAAGATAGTTGGGATGTATGTACACTCAGCCACTCCACCAAGCCTCCAGTGTTGGACCACCCTGAGAACAGTACTGGGTCAGTACTTTGTTGCGGCTCAGACCTTCTCGACAGCATTTTGAAACTTATGTTAATGACGTGAGTGCGGTTATCCTTGCCCCATGTACTAACAGTGTTTTCAGAAATACTTGTCTGACAGCAAAGCATATTTCTGCTGTAGCTACATGTTTAAGGCTACCCTTTCCCTTTCTGACATGGCAATTTTCAATTTTCTGCCATGATGGTACAGGGAATACAAAGAATCTTTTGAGACTCTGAACTCAAGGCTTATTTCATGGCTTTTTCCCCTGAGTAATCATAGTTAGAATTTCCAAGATGGCTGCACCCATTAACAGTAAATGAGGGCCGTAGAAATGTCCTGTTTACTAAAGAAGTGTGAAATAGTAAACAGTAGTGTCCAACCTCTATGCCGCTCTGTTGTTATGATAATTATTTGAGTAAAATAGCCTACTTTGCATCATTATGAACTGTTGTTGCCAGGCTTTATCTGGTAACAATCCTTAACGGCAGACAATTGCTTGCAAATGGATACCATCTTGTTCACATGACTTTTTACAACTGGAACAGTCAACTGGACTGTGATGCAACTACAAGTTCCCAATTACCACTTCCAAGGCAAATGGAACACAGCATCCATGACTTGACAACCATCTTGTTATGGTTTCCAATGCCTAGGAATGGTAGAGTTTTAGTGTGTGTGTGTGTGTAATCATAGTGGAATGATTCTTTGGAAAAGTGCTGTTGAAAAGTTTATTCAGAACAAACAAAAACAAGCTTAGGTTAACAAAATACCCATGAATAATTAAGCCATGATGGCACACTGTGATATGTAATCAATCTGCTGGTGATGAACCAAAAGACCACACCCTTTGTGAAAGGTGGAGAGTCCTGGCAAATGGTTCTGTAATGGCATTAGTCGATTGAATCATCTTTCACTGTTGGCTGGCCATAGAGACTGATGTTTGGACTTCAGCCCAGGCTGTCTGTTCTCTTAGACATATCTACACCAAGCCAGCCAGTTCTGACACTTGCATACAGGTTGGAGGTGGTGGACTTGAGTCTGCACCCAAACTTCATGTCTAAGGTTTATCAAAGGCTTTAGTAAGATTTTCAACATTTGTCATCACTCAAATAATGAAGGTAGAGGATTGTGGAAGATGGTGCAGGTTGGAGTGTGTTAAATAGCAGTTACATCGTGTTGCCTCCTTCAGAATTTGTATGTGTTAACTTTGTAATCTTTAGTTAACACTTAGCAATGAATGGTTTTGGATATTTGGTTTTGTGGTTTGGTGCCCTTGCCCTATGCCTTATGAATAACTTAGTAAGACAAATTGGGAGTCCTGAAGTTAAGACTGATCTGTCCATTATTTTTAGTTTCTTGTAAATTCACGAATAGAAGCTACTTTTAGATGTAGAATTCTTTGTGAATATGGGCCCAGATGTGCACTTGGTCACCAGCTGCTGTAAATTACAATCTTAAGATAGATTAAGAGCCAGCCTCTGTGGGGCAAACTAAGTCAATATCATTTGACCCAATTTGCTAAGTGACTGTTGTAGTGTTTGCTGAGGTGTTGTGTTTGCCTAAACTTTAGTAAAGTGGAACGTCTCCTCTCCTGTTTGGCCCTAAAGGCTGTATTGTAAGTCATTTTGAAAGAGGAAGGGCTTCAAAATAATTATCAGAAGAGAACAGTAAAAGCATTTCACAGAAACTCAGCCTCTCATTTTAAGCCATGTTAATTAATTTACTTAAACAGAAAAACTGAGCAGGAATGGGGGCTGCCTCACATGACGTTTGAAACCATTTTGTGAAGATTGACAAGGCAGTACAGGTACGCAACCTAACTTCAGAAAGCAAGTCATGCCATGTATCCCTCTTCCTTCTAATGGAGGTGACATGACTAGTTAGTTGATCAGATCTATCTGGAGAGTTGTGCTAATTGGGAAAGTTGAACATTTTCATTGCATTCTTTCTACTTTCTGAAGCCAGGGAGCTCACTGGTAGAACTGGGTCTTTCCAGTCAAGCGGCAACATGTCGGCCCAGCAAAAATATCCTGCTTGTGTGGACCGTTCAATTTTTGTATTTCAGTGGAAAATATTTACAAATAGGATGAATCTATCTGCCCCAAGGTAATCTGTTTATTACAACTATTGGGTTTCATTTAACTGGTCATTGGTGTTCATCTTCTCAAAGTTCACTCACGCATAGGGAGCACTCTTATGGCCAAAGGGCATAACTACAAATTCATGCTGTGGTGCCCACTCTGACTGTGGTCTGGACCAGTACGTTGTCATCAGGAGCAATGTACTGCAAGAATTACCTGCTTTAAGCCCTGGACTATTCCAGTCTAGTAATGAACCCTTGCTGGATAGTGCCTTGTGAAAAGGCAAAGAGCAAGAAGTAGTTGAGAAAGCTCCAATGCATTATATGAGGGAGAATGTATATTGGAACTAAACCATGTTAAATTCTACTTTGTCTACTGTTTCTATCTTAATGAATTTGACACAGCTACGCCTAATGGCTTTTGTACACAAAGCCATATGCAATTAGTCTATAGCCCCTTTCACATTCAGAAACGATACATTAGCGTTTAAGAAATAGCGGGTTCAGGGGCTTTCGCAATGTGAAAGGTAGACGTGTTCTGGTCCCGGGGTTGTCTGAAGCCCGTTTCAGAGGCGAGTTATGGGAGGCGTTGCCTAGCAGCACGTCACACGCAATTTGGGAGTGAACAATGACGTTAAGCATGCCTTGGACCTCGGAGATAAACTGATAAACACAACTGTCATGCTAGTTCTACGTGGTTTAGCTTCCAAATGATGGCGGGCCACTTGTTATGTTATTTGAATGCCAAATGAGGTCCTTTTGTCTGTCGAAGTCATATTTCAGTGTCCTGAACAACTTCTGCTCTGACAGTTAGCTCGTTGTTTAGCTAGAACTAGATTCTAGCATTAGGTAAACATTCTAAAAAGACGTGCTGGCAGCAGACGGTTTTGGTAACCTAGCAACAATAAACACTTGACCGAAGTGCTGAGAAAAGGAGTTTCAGGGCACTCTCAGCATAAAAAACGTGATTGTTGGACACACATATATCTATGGACACAGCAGCTAAAGTTATCCTAGTCTCTTGTGTGTTTCCTGTATTTTAACCTCCTGCCTGGCCAAATACGTCATCAGTCACACACCCCTAATAGCGGGGTTGACCTCTGTTCCTTTCATATTCAACACGGCTCGGCTCTGATACTACCCCCCGAGACGGGTTGGATTGCCGAGGCGGGTTGACTCCCCACCCCGTGTCGTCAATGTGAAAGGAACAGCCTTAACGTTAAATTCGGCTGATTTAGCGTTAAATTCGGTGAATGTGAAAGGGGCTTATGGTTTTCAGAGTTTGGAAGGTGCTGTATCTGAAGGGTTACCTTCCATGTGCATAAAACATTTTAACTGAGGTCGGGCATCCTCCTTCACTTAAGCGTTGGAGTAAAAATGGTCCTACTACGGCACTTTGGAGCTGCAGAGCAGAAAACGGCCATTTCCTCTGGCTCTGAGTAATCTAATGGCCGTGCCCAAGAGGAGAGGAGGATTGGGTTGAAGAGCTCTTCACATGTGTTCATCTGCCTTTTAAGGAATTAAATGGGTTCGGATGTGCTGGGATTTGAGCATCGGCCTCCTGCACAAACTGCATGTGTTGCAGACATTGTCGTTTCTGAGGATTATCACACTTGGATGCTGTTAAACAGGTCCATCATTTCAAAGCGGGATACTACTATTCTGCAAAAAAAAAACAGTGAAGACCACAGCCCCTGATGGAGGAATGAATTGCCACTTCTACTTCTGTTTGTGTATATTGCTTGTATTCATAGTAGAGGGATTTGCAACAGAATGCACATTTTCCATTTCCATATGTTTAGTTGTAGCAACAAGAACAAAGTTCTGGAAGCGCTCTGTAGTCTTGGTTTAGGCATGTCAGATTTATTTTACACAAAAGGCCAGTTTGATGGAAAAAGAGGTTGTGGGAACTGGGAATGAATGACTCTTCCCAGACCAGATATGCTCTGTAGCTCTCTTGCTCCTCTGTTCTCGCTTTCTGACTCTGAGATTGTTCTCTTTGAGAATTCCTGTGCTCTGACATCATTTCCTGCTTGCTGAAGTACAGAGTGAGGGAGGAACGGCAGTGTTCGAATCCATCTTGCTTGCTGCGTTGGAAGCTAGCTTTCGATGTTTGTGTTGATTATAGTTTGTTTTGACAGGTTTTTTCCCCCCGTCTGCCTGAAATGAAGGGCCTGATGAACCGGTGTCAGCTAGTCAGCTGTGCTTAGTGGATATGTCAACGTTTTGAAGAAAATGGTCTGCCTGAAGGAGCCTAAAGGGCATTAAGCCTGCTGGCAGATTTCTTATTTTTATTTGAGATATTGTGAAATGCAGGATGAGCGTTCGTTCCTTTGGGAGTCAATATTGTTTTGTCTTGCACTAATGTGCTATTTTTCTCATTCAGACTTGAAGTCCCATAAGGACATGAAGAGATACACGCGCACGCAGACTAATGTCCCATGGGAGCAGCTCTTCCAAGACCTTATTGTCAGTTGCATTTGGCTTTTACCAGGAAGTCTAACCCACACTAGACCCCACCACCACACCTCAAGCGCCCTTAGTGACATACAGGACCTATAGACAGGGAGTTCCCAGCCTGAGTTATTTAGCCTTGGAATGTGCAGGGAGAAGGAATCATCCAGGATACAGGCAAGGAATGTGCCCCCAGTGGTGAACTGCACTTGCAGTCTCAGTTCTTGTGTGGCATGTCTCATGGCGTGTCTGTGTACCTATGTCGAGGGGTATTCCTCTGCATTTATCGGAATATGTTGTGTCTGGAGTCCTTTTGCCTTTGTAAAAAGCCAATAATTACTCTGGGACTGTATTCATGTAGAGTATGCCTTGGTGTGAACATTTAGGTCAGACAATATGAAGTTTGTTCGAGGTGAACTCTTTCAAAGGACGGAGAGGATTTGTTACATTTCCGTTGTGTGTCAACTGCAAGACATTAAACTGTATTTCTTTTATTACCGGTCTATATTTGTGTCTACAGTATGTCTACATTCATCTCTGTTTCTCCCTCATGAACGGCAGTATGCTTTGAAGCAGTGACCCGGTCAGCATGGGGACCCCCAAGGGACACACACACCACGGCCTGCATTCTTAGACTTTTTCTTCTGAGGCCCTAGATTTAGACCAGACGGGGCGTTCCCTTAGATGACTGGGATGTTTGACTGTTCGTAAGGGGCACGTGAATGTCAGACAGGGGTGCTCCCCATGAGTCTCGAAGAGCAAATTGAACAGACACATTGCTGTCCCAGACACTTGCTCTAGCTGGAACTGGAATCATCTGCTCTCATCCGGTCACTATCTGGAACCTCATTTGCAAGGTCTGAAATTAATACTGCCAAATGCTCAATACTGCTAATAATGCTATTTGTTTTATTCATGTGTGGCAATCATTATGAACTTCAATGGAAACTAGCTAGCCTAGCAGCTACATTTGGTACAAAGCTTTTCTCTTTTTGTTATAACGTATGAGAGACAGGGTTAGCAGTCTCCTTCTCATAACAGCCAGGTCAGGCCCACCATAGGTGTATGGGTCTGTCATAGGTCAAGATGGCCGCCACTGCCATTGACATTTCCAGTTTGCCTGAGCACGGTTTGTCACCGTGACAATGGTGACTTGCTTTTGCTTAGTTGTCAGGGAGACTAAACAAACATTTAGACAGGAAGTTCCTTTTTATCATGATTGCGCTCATGGTTGCAGCTCTGCCTGGTGTGTGGCTGTACACTCTGAAGCGAAACGGAGGATGCATAGCTCACAAGTCACAGAGGAAGCTAGAGATCAGATCAGATCATGTCCCTTATACACAAAGCATGAACAAGTTTCAAGGGATGTCTGCTGGTGAGTAGGTATAGCTTAAAGCAAAAAACAATAAATCTACCATTTTTTGATTACACTTGAAATGGTAAGATAACAAAATGTTCTGAGTGCATCTATATGATGACTCTTTTGTGTAGACAGGAGTTGGTTTGATCCATAATCATTTCCTTGTGAGTAGCATTATATTGTAAGCTGTAATGAACAAATCCTCCTCTCTGTAATGGAAGTCCTCCCATGCTACTTAAACATGCTACTTTTAGCACTCACCCATTGTGAATTGTGAATCCAGTCAGAACATTAGAAGTCCTAAAGCACTAACACGGCCATTATTTTTAGTAGTTTAGTAGGCCTTGAATGAACAAGATAGGAGCTACTTTTAGCCTTGAAAAAATGCTTTGTGAATAGGGCCCAAAACCTTGGAGAGGGCTAAGATGGAGGCAAACATGAGTTATCCACCCTCCCACTCTTACAGTGTTCTCACAACAGCACACACTGAGACTGATAAGTGAAGTCACTCTATGGGATCTATAATGAGGTCAAGGTTTTGGAGTAACTGCTGCTAACCCTACGCAATTTACACACAACTTGGTCTGTGGTATTCTTATTGTTGTTATCAGAGTTGTGATGTTGAAATCAGTTATTGGTCTGAATATTTTTGTATTCAAATTGCTTGGTTTCTCCTTTGCCTTAGAACAGTGTTAGCTGTTGGTTGTGCGAGTGTAGAGCAGTGTCCTGGAGCCAGTGGCGTTGATGTGCAGTGAGACTGTGGCTTCTTATATAGCTGGGGGCCCCCAACAGCTGTGGCAGGAGCTGCCGTGGGGTCTGCTGAGGTTAGAGGGACAACAACGGTCAAGGCTACCAGAACCTGCCGTGTGTGTGCGTGCACACAAGTCACTGGCTACACACATGCACATATATAAATATAATATGCACTGTTTTTTGCGTCTAGTTAGTAACTAACTAACTAGAATTAGCCTATTGTTGCTATGCACATGAAGTCACGCATTGAGGCTTTCTTTCTGCTTTTGTGTGCTTAAAGCGCTTGTCACTTGGTGTGTCAGCTAGCAGCTTTACAGTAATGGGTGGGAGGCTTGATAGGCTTGTTGTGGCAGGTCTCTTTGATGAGCTTATTCAACAGAGAAGGCAGGAAATTAGCGTAGGTCTTCAAAAGACGCTAGGAGACTGGAGCAGCTCTATGGCGGCCACTCTTCCTGTTGTGGCTGCGGCGCTACGTAGCCAGGCCTTGAACAACAAAACTCTAAAAGTCTTTCTACCAAACGCGAGGGCAGCTGCCATGGTTTTAGTTTGGTGCATTGTGTAGAATGTCTTGGCTGCGGTGTGTTGTGGAGCATTGTTTTCTGTGGCCTTGGTTCATTGCCTCACAGCTTCACACTGTGGTGTCAGGTTGCCCCATTTTATCTCAGAGGGAGCTCACCTGCGTCACTGGAAGTCTTCAAACACACCTACACATACATATGCACATGCACAAACACACCTTTACACACAGTCTTGACTTGGCTGACGTAATGTGTAAACTTAGCCTACACCTCTACAGTATCCTTCAGGAGACTCATGCATGCCCCCATGCATGTGAGGTAGCCTGATCCCTGTCTCCAGAAGCACTATGCAAACAGTGCTTCTAATATGGTCTTTTTCCTGTTGCCTTCACTCCTTTGCATCCTTTATTCCAGCTGCAGGTAAGCTCATGGTAGGAGGGGCAAAGCAAAGGCAATGTGCACCAAAATGTTGCCAGCAAAGCTGGACAGACAGTCTTATTTCAGCAAAAGTGTGCTTCTGCCATTCATATTCTACCACACAGGGCTGGGAGATTTACTGTATTTGGTCTGACCCCTGTCTGTCAGGGGAGCCTATTGCTTTTCAGACCTAACCAGACTGACCACAGACCGATCCTCTTGTCAGTTTGTCTGTCATGAGCGATTGTGATTTTCGCCATTAGTCTGTTGTAAGAGCGATTGCGTTTTTTTTTTCTTTTAGCCTGAAGTATCATGAGAGGCTGTGGTTATTTGATCTCATCCTTCTGTTTCTCAGAAATGCACAGACACACTAGTCAGGCCTAAACGCTGTGTGCTAGTTTCTGTCACGTGTATGTGGAATGTGCCTTAGGTTCCTGTAGGCCTACCCCAGTTTTGGCATCAAGTATGCATGTGAGTGGAGTGTCAATGTGAGAGTTCTACTCTTAAGGTTCCTTTTGTGTGTGTGTTTTGTGTGTGTGTGTGTGTGTGTGGTTTGGCAGCAGTCGGGAGTTCGAGCCATAAGTGCACCACAGTGCAGTTCATGCCCAACCAGATGTGGCTTTCAGTGTTTTTGTGTGCGTGTGTGGCTTTTCTGAGTAGACGTGTGAACTCTGAAGCTGGTGTGGTTAGCCACCTGGCCCGTGAGCGGCCGCTCCAGCTCCAGCACACAGGTGTTTGCATTATGTGGGTGTCCAGGTGCATGTGTTTGGCCTGAGCGCAAGGCTTGTTTGTCTATCTTGTGTGCTGAGCACACCGTGCGAGACCTTTTGCTCCTCTGTGGAGCGTTCCCCTGGAAACATTGCCCTTCCTGTGCTCACGTAAGGTCACTCTCTAGTTCAGCTGAGTGTTGGAGGGAGCAACATCTATGCAGTGTTTTAGTGCACATATACGCACATGATCATTATACAGAAGTGCCAAGTATCACACCAAGATGGCTGCAGTGGCTCCCAAGACAGAAAATGTGCTATATGAGAGAGGTACACATTGCAATGTAGACACCAATATAGATATACACTTGAAAATTGCAATTGCAACACAGCGAGAATCCGCCATAGAAAAATGTATGGGATTAGTTGAGGCATGTCCCACCCCTTCTTGTAATGCAAGTAATCAGCTGCATTCTTGGAAACGGCGTGATTCATGTAGTCTTCAGAAACAGATGCCCAAAATAAAGTTTACTGTTACCAAGATGACGGTGTGGTCATATCCTTTAAGAACTTTGGGATGGTGATTGTATCATTCCCTTGCCCTCTGTGTTAATTCCCACCACTAAACAGTCAAGTAGGATGTGGCGCCCAATGCCATCTCATGCAGCAGCTAGTCTTTGGTATTAGTGGCCCATGCCATCTCATGCAGCAGCTAGTCTTTGGTATTAGCGGCTTGGCTGTTCATGGGCATTCATTCCCAGCTCTGAGTGCCCCAGCTGGGCTCACAAGACTCTCACATGAGCAGCAGGAGAGGAAGATGGAGAGGGCGCAGTTAGACAGGGAAGTGCACCGAGGAGGAAAGGGGAGGAGTGGAAGGAATTTCTTTTTACAGAATGAAGCCCAATGTAGCTTGTTATAGGATAGGAAAGGCTTCAATGCAACAGGTGCGCACACACACACACACGTGCATACACACACATACACACAGACAGTCACATACTTCAGCGCTATTTCAGTTTGGTTTCTCCCAACTTGTGTTGCGCCTGCCTCGGGGCCTCCTCCCTGGGATCCAGTGTCTCGCTGTTCCTCAGGTGTGAATTCTGAGGTGTGTGTGTGTGTCTAGTCTAGTAGCAATGAGGTGAGTGTTGACAGTCTGCAGGATCCGTAGGGATTTTCACACACGCACATGCCTGTCTAAACTGTGGACTCTGCATGCCAAGGCATGGTTAGGTCACTGTCTGAGTGTGATGGGGGATGTTTATCTTTTGTCCTAATATTGATTGTTGATATGAACAGAAATTGTTGAGCTGTTGAGTGGAAATGTGTGTGGTGAAATTGGTAAGATTCGGTAGATTCATGAGGTCCGTAAACCTCATGTTTATTGAAGTCCTGGTATTTCCACTTCAAAGATAACTTTGGCCAACACTTGCGTAATGATCCTTTGTATATGCCAAACTGCAGTCTAGTTTGTGTTGGACGGTGCAGGTCAAACACCCTGGCACCACCTTTGTTTGTGTTTGGACTCCTGATAGCACCCTTTACCCGGCACTGCTTGGTACTGTGATGTCACCATGCTGTCTGACTCCACCTCTTTTCCAGGCTCTTCCATCCCCAGGTGTGGTTTGAGCAGGTGTACTAAAGGTCATGTAACTGCTTCCTGGTTTGGAGCTTTGAAAGCCTGTTAAACCCTTTTGAGTCTCCACTGCAGTACACCATCACCACCTGTTGTGGGTCTTTTGGATTCATTACTTGCAACAGCCCTGACTTGTTAAGTTACATTTCCAAAATGTTAGTCATGCTGACATAACTCACTCGTCATACTTCAGTTCATTTACTCACAACTTATACAATATAATGTGTTATTGCAACTCGCAACAAGGTCAATTTGGCCCCTGGCCCTGGACTTAAATGTTATCATGTCCTGAGCCAGGCATGTTTATCTGTGACTGCTGGAACACAGTGTGTAAATTAGGGGTGTGCAAAAAAATCGATTCGCATTCGAATCGCGATTCAAACTCATAAAATTCCAAGAATCGATTCATATACCCCCCCACCCCCGCCTAGTCGGCGCAAACGCCAATTTTATTTTTCGGAGGTCCTTCATTAACGGACCGCGTTAAAAGACCGCTGTCAATGGCAACAGGTTTTGAAAGTGAAAGCAGACGGGTAGGATCATTCCAAAGAACAATTGAGTCAAGTTCAGTGTTGTGCGTAGCAAACTATTTGCAGCAAATCGATCTAAAAAGACATAATTTATGCACTTGTGTTTTCATTTGTTGTTTGTCCTGTCGGTATTTTTCGATAGGCTAATGATAGCAATCTCATGATGCTGCTGATCAATTGAATTACATTTCTGCCGTGTAGCCTATTGGCTTACCGTGCTTGAAGTTAGCTGTGGCAGACTAGGCTCACTCATAGTTTTAACCACAAAGTCTGTTTAGGCGTAGGCTTATTAAATAGTTTAACATCTTACCATTTCACGTTAGTCCAGCCCTTCACCTCAGTGAACCAGGCACCCCATGTCATCTAAAACATATCTCGGGAGGGCTTCAATATTACGTGAGAAAACTTGTGGTGACAGTGCTTAGAGAAAAAAATAACGTTGCCATGCTCGGAAAACGTCAGTCTTGTATGTAACATTGAGCTGAAATTTTGTGAAAACAGCCCAATGTAGCATTGTGCAAACATAGTCTTCAAGTCGCTTATTTAAAGGTACAGTCTGCATTTTAATCCTAATTCTCCATTTAGCGTGCGCGCTTGTAAAACTAGTGATGTAGCCTACACAATCCTGGCGCAGTATAAAAACAGTTAGGGCTTACCATTTTACTTTGGGAGAGCTGTAGGCTAGGATCCACAGTGTTACTTTGACAGGAGAGGGAAATGTGTCATTTGATTCCATTTGTATCTGAAATATCAACAACCTTCAAGCTGCATACTCTTCTATCAGCATCAATATCAGAAGGCTATATTATGAATTCTTATTTTATAAATTGGCCCAGGTGACAGGGGGCAGGCTATATAGTATCATTAAGTAGGTTATAGTAAATAATGTAGTCAAAATTATAACTTTATGTTGCCCATCCTTATGAGTGGACAGAATGAAAGCAATACATCTTACCCAAATAAGCTGACATTGAGTAGAATTAAACTTATTTAATTTGTTGTGCTTCTTTTCTTTTAAATTGTATGTCTACTGCAATCATATGGGAAAATTAACTATACTGCGAATCGTTTTCTGAATCGAGAATCGTTTTTGAATCGAAAATCGATTTTGAATCGAATCGTGAGCCTGAAAATCGAAATCGAATCGAATCGTGAAATTCTCTGAATCGTGCACCCCTATTGTAAATGTGGAGGTTACCCTCAGGCCTCTGGCCACAGCGCTCCGCACAACACAGTGGTTTTGGATGAGTCCTTGTGGCACACTAGCAGACTAGTTGAATCAGCCGCTTCCTCTAGTAGTCAGAGGGGGAAAAAGAGGAACCTGATTCCCCCCACTCGTCATGACACTCTGAAACTTTGATGTGTCTGGTCACAGAGCTTTGACCTGTTTGGATGGACTAGAAAAAAAACTGTGTGATTGTAACCCAAATGTAAGAAGACATGTAACAAGGTATCAGGGCATTTGGAAAAACGTTTATGATGGTAGATGGCCGTGAGGGTGAAGGGCAAAGGCTGAGTTTGTAGCTGAAGTAGAGGACACCGATACAGTGGTGGGGGGAGGGGCCGGGACAAGGACACAAGGAAGGGGAATCATCAAAGTCTCATCCGTTTATCTGGCAAATGCTGTTAAAGAAATGGACTTTTGTGTCTCTGAACTTGTGTCTACAGCTTATGGTTGACTGGAGATTAGTTAGCCTAAATTTTCCACCGATTGCGTTTGCATTTGGCCCAAGTGGTGTTGCCAGGTAACAGAGGTCCTTGATGTCACTCGTCTCTGTCCACGCGTCACTGGAGTCCAGATCGTATCTCTCTCTCTCTCCCTCTCTCTCTCTCTATGTAGGTCAGCTGGCATTATGACTGCTTCATTGAGCTGATGAATAGCCAAGCAAGTGTATCCAGGTTTACAGCGTTCTCTGGTATTATAGGACCAGTTCTTGTCAAAGTGCTGCTCATTTCCTGTGTTATGCAGTTCTTTTTTTTTCTGTGGAATGATGTTATGAAATGTTATGTTATGAATTATGTTATGGAAGCGTTTTATGGGCCATTATGCTGTATTTGTGGTTGTGAGAATGCACAGGTAAAAACTATGAGCAACTCTTGAGTGTTAGGATCAGGGTGATGCTGTGTGTGTGCAGTATGGATCATTGAGGATGAAGGTGTTGCATTTGATGCATAAGATGTATATGACTGGATGCCATCTGTTTATTTATAATGTGAAAACATTTGCTGACTTGTATCACTCCTCATGACTTGAAAACATCTTTTCTATTAGTGATCATTGATCTTCAGTGTCTATAGCTGCTTTCAGACTCGTCTTCTGCAGTATATGTGAAGCTTTTTCATATGGAGGTCCGGCCCTTTGGTGATTTGAATGTGATGCTAACATGCTGACATATGCGGTCATATGTGTGAATGACTCCGAACAGAATCTCCGCGTGGTCGAACACAGAATCTCTGCATGTTCTTAGCTTTGTTCAGACACACTGATTTATATAATGTCTGTCGGAAATACTAGGAGGGGAGTAGTGTAAAGGCCGGCTAAGTTCGGAATTCCAAATGGCAGGTTTTATTGTTCCGATATACAGCCCAAGCGCTTGACATCCGCAGAGCATGCAGACTTGCACCTAGATCTGAAAGCAGTTTATCTGCCCGTCATGGAGATGACCAATCTGTTCAGATGGCCTTCTGTTCATTTCATATGCTAGTGTCCTATAGTCCTACACACACATTAAGGTCTGCAGGCAAAGGTTTATTAACCATTCCTGAGTCCCAGCTTGTAACTACAGGGGACAGGTATTTTTCTGTGGTTCACCTCAAAGCTCGGGAATGCACTGCCTGAGAAAATAAGACTGGCTGATTCTGTGATATCTTTTAAATCTTTTAAGCTTTTAAAGAGTTATATGTCCTTTATTTTTGCCAATATTGATATGGTCTTATTTGTGTTGTTTTTAGACATTACATTTTTGTTTTGTTTTTGTTCTGTTTATTCTTTTGTATATGTAAAGCACTCTGTAGCTATGCTTATTTATAGAGCACTTTTCTAAAGATTGATGATGATGATTATTATTTCATTCTCCACTTAAAGCATTCTGTTTCTCTGTCTTTCAGGTGCTGAATCTAGCGAGAGAGAGGGCGACTCCCCACCCCACGCCTCAGTCCCTCTCACAAGCTCCAACGTTCCAGAATGGCCCCAGCAGCTAGTTCACAGAGAGCCCACACCATGTCCTAACCCACGGCGTGCCCACAACCTCCCCCTCCCCCCCCCTTCCTCCTGGAAACCTTCCCCCTTCTCCCTCCCTCACCCTCTCCCTCTCCCTTCCCAGTCCCTTCTTCCTCCTCCTCTTCCTCTTCTCCCCTCTTCGTGTCTGTCCCATGTGAGTGGTGTGGCGACCACGCCGGAGCCATGAGCCTGCAGAAGCACATGCAGCTGGGCTCGGAGCGGGACCTGCAGTCCACCGCCTCCTCCATCAGCCTGCCCTCCGTCAAGAAGGCACCCAAGAAACGCCGCCTCTCTCTGGGCTCGCTTTTCCGCCGGCGCCCCCGCGAGCCCAAGCGGAAAACCCGCGACTTGGCGCTGACGGCAGGATGCCCCGCCTCGGTGGGAGGGGTGGAGGGCATCGCCAGCATCGAGAGCATCCATTCGGACACCTGCCATGAGAAGGCCCTCCCGGCCGGGGCAGGAGCAGCCTCCAGCTCCACGGGTGGCTCTCACGCCTCTACCTCCTCGGCGGCGTCCTCGTCCTCCTCTTCCTCCTCGTCCAAGTCGGAGCTGCTGGAATGCCCGTTGTGCCTTCTGCGCCACACACGTGACAACTTTCCCGAGATCATGACGTGTGTGCATCGTTCCTGCGCCGACTGCCTGCGGCAGTACCTTCGCATCGAGATCAGCGAGAGCCGCGTCAATATTTCCTGCCCCGAGTGCGCCGAGCGATTCAACCCCAACGACATCCGCGCCATCCTTGCCGACCGGGCGCTCATGGACAAGTATGAGGAGTTCATGCTGCGTCGCTGGCTCGTAGCTGACCCCGACTGCCGTTGGTGCCCAGCCCCTGACTGCGGGTAAGACGCAGACATGACCCAAGCACACAGGCACACACCCACCTCCACCTTCCTTTTTTGTCAAGTTAAGCCTGCCTTACACTGACAGACTTGACTGACTGGCAAGATTTGGGAGAGATTCTTGAAAGTTTGCAGTCTTTTGAGTAAAGCTTGAATGAGGGGCATTACTTGAAAGGCTACAATCTTTCAAGAATCTTTCCCAAATCTTGTCCTGTCAGTGTAAGGTAGGCTTTAGTATATAACCAAGGATTCTCTCCCGTAGACCCTGTCCATGGCCTTCGGAAAGGGTAGAGTTGAAGTGTGACATTAAATGCCAGGCATAGAGTAGAAGTACATTTGCATATCTCGTTATGACCGTGGTTTGTATATTGTTGGTTGAATATCGGGGGGACAAGCCAGTAATTAATCCCAGTCATTTCCTTTCTGCTCTGTTTAAGACAGAACTTCACTGGGAATAGTCTGTGGTAGAGAGACTCTTTAGCCTAGTAAAAGGACAAGGCCATGGCCTCTGACCCGATATTTTCTGCCACTGTTGGATTAAGAAATGAGGAAGATTTGCTCAACAAGGCAACATTGATTTTATCTTGGTCAACATCTGACGGAATTATATAATGAAGTTGCATTGCGAAATTTGGTCTCCCTGATTTGGCTATCAGTTATCAGCGGAAAGCTGGTCCTGACCTCAAGCCACACACACACACACACACACACACACAAAACATGGGCAGCATTCTTCTGTCGGTATGTTCTGTTCCAAAGTCAAAGTGGCAGTTGTGGCATGCAGGCCACAGGCGGTCCTGGGAGGTTGCCGGGGGACTCCAGTAAGACTGTCTGGGCACTGTTCTACTTGTCGCTCTGCCCTTGGGTTGGCCAAGTGCGTGGGTGGCTGTAGTGGTAGAGGCCTAGTGCTGATGAAGGACACGATCTGCGCAGGAATGTTTCACGTGAGGGACTGAGAATCTTGCATTCACACATACAATCGAAACACCCCCCCCCTCCCACTCCCAGTTCTCATCCCTTTCAGATTGACTGAATTATGCCTTTGTTTTGGGGTTTAGAACCTGCTGTGTGCACAGCAATGCATATGCACTTCCCCATACAGTTTCTGCATGACATTCCCTGGCTACTCTAGCAAAATTAAACTCCATCAATCTCTTCTTTGGCTCTACAGTTAAACAAATGACTGCTGGGTTTGTTTGTGTGATTTGTCAAGAAGAAAAACCACAAGCTGGAATGCTGTGCTGTTTGTTTTTAAACATGGAGGCAGCCTTGCACTGGGGTCACGGTGTGGTCCTCCGGCAGGGCTGTGGGATTGATTTCTGTGCCGCAGGCTTCTATCGGGGTGGCTGTGTTTGAGTGTGTGGTTGGGGTGGGGGGATCAGAGATGGGGCTGGACTGCGCTGTGGTGGGGAGAGTCTAGAGCTCCTGTGTTGGTGCATCTAGGCGTGGAGTCTTCCCATCACACTGCTCACCCGGGGGAGAGATTTGCCTCTGCTGAGCCACAGAGATACTGTGCCTGTACTGGCCTACAGTCAGAACCTCACACACACACACTCACACTCACACACACTCGCAGGTCTGACATGCAATAGAAAACTGCCAGCCACTCACTCCTTGAAGTAGATGGCCCAATGAAATGTGTGAGCGCACAGCAGAAGTCAAGTTGGGGCTTCTCGGGGAAAATCCAGCAGCTGTTGCTTTTAATACTTCCTGCCCATTAATTTTCTTTCCCCATACCACGGTTGGATGAAATATTAAACGCAGAGGAGGAAGAAAGCTCATGTCTGCCGAGGGACTGGCACTCTGCCAAGCCTGATCATGTCAGCACAGAAACCCTGGGTTATGTTATTTAATGGCCTGGGTTGCAGACGTACCAGTGTTTGGCCTGGTCTTGTTCACCAAGCTTGCAGACCTTGGACTTGGTGGCTAGTTAAGTTTAGCAGCTAGCTATTGGGAGACATTTCTGTATTCAGACTGCAAGTATTTAGCACATTAGTGTTAACCCCCCCCCCCCACCCCCTTTTCATCATTCAGTTGACCTGTTAGGCAGTGTTATTTTGTTTGTGTGTGTGCTGCCAGCTGTGCACTGCAGTAACTCTCTCCCTCTCCGGACTCTTTTGTACTCTCCTGAGTCTTACTGCTGCTGTGTCTGGCCATTGACTCCGTGCCAAGCCCTTTCTGCTGCGCTGCCCGTGCGCTGGCCGGGTGCCAGCCGGTTTCTGCAGCAGTGCTGGCCTCTGCCCAGGGGTCAGCGGGCAGCCTCCATCCTCACTCCGAGTAGCATGTCGTCGTCAGCAGCATCAGCGTAGTCAACAGCTGCAGCTTAAGGCGCTGCCTGATCGCCCTGTGCTGACTGAAGTGGTGACGCCAACCCTAAACACACCCACCCTGCCCGCCCTAAACTCACCTCTCGTTCACTGCCAGCCATAGAGTGTGACATGGACGCTCAAGGGGCAGACAGGTGGTGCTTGGTCCCCATCAGCATGGCGGCAGACTCTTCCGTCAACACGTCAGGCTAGCCTCCACTCCAGCACAAAGCCCGATGGGGCCTTGGGGTCAGAGGTCAGGGAGAGTGACTGGTGGACGAAGGTGGCCCCTGGAGGATGGCTTTGAGCTTTTTACTGCAACGGCACTTAACAGGGTTGACATTTCATCCAAGATCTTAAACCCGGTTGGGTAGCCTCTCCGCCAAGTTTCAAAACATGGATATTGTGGTAGTTTGTGTTGCTGCTGTTAGCAATGTTTTGTGTTATAATAATATTACAATTTAAAAAATAAATGGATATATAAAAAATCACAGAAAACCATAGATCTGGACTTATCAACACTTCAGTCATCTCTAGGACAACTTGACCCACTATCTGACACTGCTTCAGCCTTCAGTTTGTCCACTGATGTTTTCATTGTTGTCAGTGGTGCGTTCAGGCCATTTTGTCAGAGTTGACTGTTCCTCTGCTCTGCTCGTGCAGTTGTCTGTGGAGCGCCAACATGTCAGTGCCTGAGCCACAAACACTCCCACCACTAATATAAGAGAGAGAGGGAAAGGAAACCCAAGTCTGACTTTATGCTAGGCTAGCATTGGTTCCTCAGTCATAGCAGTCCCTGGGACGTGTGGGTGTGTGTGTGTGTGGGTGCGCACGTGTTTGTATCACATCATCAATCCCCTCTACACACACAGTTTAATGCGCACGCTGGCTGTAAGCCATGGCCCATCCATAGGCTCAGTCTCTTACCAGCACTTTCATCTCTTCCAGCAGATTAATGTGTCTGAACCATAAATCCACTTCACGCTCCAGCCTCTGGTTGGACGCCATCGGTCTTGGGAGCTCGCGTTTTGGTTTTTAATGTTCTGTCACCCAGTTTGTGGAGTGGCTTTGAGGAACGAGGGGAGGGAAATGATCGTCTTTATTGTGTGTGTGTGTGTGCGCCTGCTTGGAAGTGTAGTGCTTGATTCAGCCTTTGTGCTTACTGTATGTTGTCGGACTGAGTCCTTTTTATTTCCCTGTCCGGCAGCCATTTCTGTTTTCTCTTTCTCTTCCCTCTCTTCTTTCTCTCCTCTCTTTTCGCTTTCTCTTCTGTTCTCCTCTCTTTCTCTTCTCTCTTCTCTCCCCCTCTCCTCTCTCTCTCTCTCTCTCTCTCTCTCTCTCTCTCTCTCTCTCTCTCTCTCTCTCTCTCTCTCTCTCTCTCTCTCTCTCTCTCTCTCTCTCTCTCTCTCTCTCTCTCTCTCTCTCTCTCTCTCTCTCTCTCTCTCTCTCTCTCTCTCTCTCTCTCTCTCAGCCTCGTGCCAGAAGCCTGAGCACATGCACTGCTTTCCCAGAGACGTCAGGCATGAAGGCATAAAGGAAAGAATGAGGAGAGGGATAGGATGGGGGCGGGGGTGGGGGGGTGGGGGTGGGGCTCTGGAAAGAGGGACTGGAGGGTGATTGGGTGGGGTGTGGGGGGGTCAGTTGGGGTGGATGGAAGGGTCAGAGGGGGAGAGGGGAAGTGGAGGAGAAGCGAGTGGGTTTTCCCCCAGCTTTGTATGAAACATGGGCCCTGGCCTAGCCAAACAGCTGGAGCTTGTCCCATGGCCTTACAAGAGTCCGAGGGCGGCGCTCCAACCAACTGCTGGCGTTTTAGCGAGCCGAGCAGACAGCGCCTCTCCGCTCGCCGGGAACGCCGCCCGGTGCCGATGTGCTTGGGAGCCGGACTCAGGATTAATGATGGCTTTCCCTTCTTGAGGACCGAATATAGGTCAGACTGCAGCCATCCGCGGCGGATTGGTGGATTTAGGGTTTGGGGAGTGGGGGGGGGTGGGGGGGGGGGGTTGGCGGTGGGGTTGGCGGTGGGGTTGGCGGTGGCTGTAATACCAGCAGATTGGGCATTAGTGTGACTGGCAGATGCATATGGCAGGGTGGATGTGGGGGGGGGCTTGTGGCCTGGGAGACTGCTGCTAAGCCTGCAGGCGTATGTGTACCCACTGGGGAAGGGGGGAGAGAGTGGAGCTGTGGGGGCTGTAATGTGATCTGATTGAGTGGCTGGGCTGGTCATCCCACAGCAGGCAGATGCATCCTGCCATTGCTGCCTCCAGACACAACAGGTCTGTGGATGTGAGGGAGAGTGACCTGATCTCCATTGTGTCATTGACGCCGAAGGGTTTTTTGGGGGCGGCGGGGGCCACATTACACCATCGCATCAGAGCTTCCGATTCTCGCGACCCTATATCAGTTTTGAGCCGGAGTCGAGTGTGGGCGATTGCATTGCGAAACTATCTGAAAGCGATGACTCCGAAGTCCTTGTTCCCTTCTCTGATTTGCTGTGCTCCTTTCACGTGACCATGATCATGCACTCCTTTTCAGGAAGAAAACAAATAGAATTAGGAGTTGAGGCCACTGTTTATCTGACTTAGCAACAGTAACATAGAGACGTGGGACTTGACAAATGGTGAATGGTCATTTGATTTGCATATCAATGGTAATTATGTGGACACATGATGTTTCTACTTTGAAACCGATATGGTCTTTGTGGCCGCGGAACAGATTTGTTCCTAAGATCGGTGTTAATGAATACACAGTAATATAGATACACACACATTGAGGGATCTTGGTGTCAGTTCTTCCCCGGGAAACTGCCCTTATGAGGGAGAAAAGCTCATTTTCCTCTCCGAGACACATGAAGAACTTGAAGGGTGTTTGCTTACCTTGTTTGCGTGTCCCATAAGCAGCCGGAGTGTGGTTTTCTGTCATCTCTTTAAGCCTGATGTTCCAAGAGAGCCCGTATTTACCTTCCCTCTCCAACGCCACAGACTTTTATTGAGGCCCCGAGCGTGCACACACACACACACGCAGCTCTATGCTGATCTCAGGCCGGTGAAGTCATTAGTTATATAGTTCACCCCCACCAATTCAATTAAGCTGCAGCTGTGCGCCAGTAAAGATGAGTGATGTTGCCATGGCGAGGCCAGCCGTTGGCGGCGGCGGCGCGGCCGGTGGTGCGGGCCTCTTGTCTGAGCGCGTGCGGCGGCGGCGGCTCCATCTCGCGCTGTCCTCAGATTGAATTTCTCGGTCATTAGTGGCGGGCCGTAACGACCACGCGAGTAATGACCGCCGCCTCCCTCTCCCTCTGCCCTGCTCCGCGCACTAAAAATCTCCCACAGACACAGATGCAGCGCGGCCTTTGGCCACAGCAACACGCTTCCATTAGGACTCCGTTCTGGACGTACGTGCAGTTTGTACAGAACGAAAGAGGTACATCGCACTCTTCCATCCACTCCGACTGAAAATGGGGCCATTTTTTTTATTCTTTTATCCAGCGACGCTTTTCTCTCAAAGTGAGGAATAGCATTCGAGCTACGTTGCAAAAGGAGACATTACGTAGCAATAACTCCCAACTGTCAGAGGATGAGAGTGCAGTTGTGTTAGTAACTAGTCAAAGTGTAACCAACTACGGGGAGCAACACATGAAAGTGCCCCGGATGTTCTTGTGGGTAGAGGCAGCAGTGCCAGACGGCGTTCCTTAGAGGAACACAGTGGCCCGAGGGGTAACATAAGCCTTTATGAGCGCATTTAGGTTAAGTGGTAGCAGACCTAGCAATCACTTTGTAGGCAAGCACCAGTGGCTTGAATTTGATGCTTAGCGGGCGCTACGGGTAGCCAGTGGAACTCAGTGAATAGCAGGGTAATGTGTGCCCCTCTCGGTTGATTTAGTACCTGCCATGCTGCCACGTTCTGCACCATCTGTACTGGTTTCACTGCACAAGCCAGAAGGCCTGTCATTTAGGCCAGAGCTGACCAAGATCTGTACCAGGTCCATGCTCAGATCTGTATGAGAAACTGCTATTGTTTTCGGAATATTTATAAACAAGGAATGTGCTTGCATATTAAAAAAAAAGAAAAAAATGCAATACTTTTCAGCACCCCGTAATTCAACATTTCTCTCCAAGGTGGTTTGTTGTTGTCTTGGGTCTGTCTGCTGACGAGCCTTTCAGCACTCTGAGGAGTGTGGGGCCAGGTCTGACGCTGTGTTGCCTTTTCACTCTCTCTGCAGGTATGCCGTGATTGCCTTTGGCTGTGCCAGCTGCCCCAAGATCACGTGCGGCCGCGACGGCTGCGGCACCGAGTTCTGCTACCACTGCAAGCAGCTGTGGCACCCCAACCAGACGTGCGACGCCGCGCGCCAGCAGAGGGCGCAGAGCCTGCGGCTCAGGACCATCCGCTCCTCATCGCTCACCTACAGCCAGGAGAGCGGCGCTGCATGTAAGAGAGAGAGAGAGACAGACAGACAGACACACACACACACACACACACACACACACACACACACTAGTCATCGCTCACCTACAGCCAGGAGAGCGGCGCTGCATGTGAGAGCGCACACACACACACACACACACACACACACACACACACACACACACCCGCTCGTCATCGCTCACCTACAGCCAGGAGAGCGGCGCTGCATGTGAGAGCACACACACACACACACACACACAAGTCATCGCTCACCTACAGCCAGGAGAGCAGTGCTGCATGTAAACACACACACACACACACACACACACACACAGAGAGAGAGCCAGGGCCATCCGCTCATCCTAATTTACAGAGTGACGCAGCACGTAATGAACACTTGCACATGCTGAAAGCTGCTGCTGAGAACCGTCTGCTTGTTATTGCCTACAGCAGAGAGGTTGATGTTGCATTTAAGGTGCACCAACACGCGCACACACTTAACACTCACAAATGCTCAGATTTCTATGGAGGAGATGCAGACACCCGCATATACAGTACTGTATACAGTACACCCTAGCATAACATGGATGTTTCCGGAGTGTGTGACCTTATGGCGTTTCTCTGCCTCCTGTCTCCAGCTGATGACATCAAGCCCTGTCCTCGCTGTGCTGCTTACATCATCAAGATGAACGATGGCAGCTGCAATCACATGACGTGTGCAGTGTGCGGCTGTGAGTTCTGCTGGCTCTGCATGAAGGAGATCTCGGACCTGCACTATCTCAGGTGACACACCTCACTAGTGCGGCCGGGAGTTTTGTTGCTGCTGCTGCAAGCTGCAAGCATTGGACTATCAGTCACCCTCCGTTTATCCATAGTACAGTGTGCATTGTTGTAGTACAGTGTGTGATGTTGAAGTACAGTGTGCACTGTTGTAGTACACTTTTAGGTTACTAATCCTGGCTGATTTTACCTGAGGGTCCTTGTTTGAAACTACACATGCATATTACTGAAACACAAAATGCAGCCTAACCTACAGGCAGATTCAAAGTAGTTCTGACCTGTACTAACTGAGCGTCTCTGTTTTGATCCCGCCAGTCCTTCAGGCTGCACGTTCTGGGGCAAGAAGCCGTGGAGTCGTAAGAAGAAGATCCTGTGGCAGTTGGGCACGTTGGTCGGGGCGCCCGTGGGCATCGCGCTCATCGCGGGCATCGCCATCCCAGCCATGATCATCGGGATCCCGGTCTATGTGGGCAGGAAGGTAAGTGTCCTCTCCGATGTCTGTGACTAGCCACGTTACATGGACAGTTTTTTTTTTTTTTGTCATTCCGATTAAACTATTCCGATTGAAAAATCGGAATAGCGATAGTGCCGTCTGTTTACATGGGTTACGTTCTATTCTGATTAGGTGCTTTCAAACACTTTAGAATCTTTGATCGGCCGTTGTTGCCTACTATTGATTGGGAAGATATAGCAGTCAATCCGAATGACCGTATACATTTCAGTAGTAGTTTGGCAGTTCATTCGCAATAGGAATGGACTACACCACCTCTTGCATTCCGATCAAAATTCTGATCGAACCAGGAATTTTCATTCCGATTGAGATGTTTACATGACCATTTTTATTCCGATTTAGCTGTTATGCCGTTTCTAATCGGAATAGAAGTGTCCATGTAAACGTGGCTAATGTCTACGACAAAGTTGACCGTGTTTGTGCAGATACATGTGTGGATGAGAATGGTGTACTTTGGAAAATTGCAAATTCTGATTCTGCTCCCAAAAGAGAGCAAAAAAGGGGGCAAAAAAGCCTTCCAGTTGTAGCAAGGTTTTGATCTGAAGAGCATCACACATAAAAAAAGAACATCAGGACCTTGTTTCTGCCGTTGACATCAGCACAAGGGTGCCAAGCGTAAAACAAGCCCATTATTAGTTTTGACGCTCCTCACATGGGCTTTGTATTCCTTCAAACAGCACAGCGTGCTCTCAGTTTGGCAACTTGTCCCCTGTAGATGAGCGTGGAGAACAGGCCGTCTGAGCGCTGCCAGACATGGATCTCAGGAGCACGCAATGGAAAAATCTCCAGTGAAAACCTTTTTTTTCCTTGTGTGTCCATTTTCCTCTCAAGACTTAAGTCTTAAGTGGACCCGTGTCTCTGGCCGTGCGGCGTCCAGTCATAACACAACACAGACCACTCGGCTAGCGCTCAGTGTTTTTGCGCAATGGCTCGCCGTAATGCTGTTTCTCTGTGACTCAGATCCACAACCGTTACGAGGGAAAGGACATCTCCAACCATAAGAGGAACCTGGTGATCGCTGGTGGTGTGACCCTGTCTGTCATTGTGTCACCGGTGGTAGCTGCAGTGACCGTTGGTGAGTGTTTTTGTTTTTTTTTGGCTCTCTTTCTCACTTGTTTCACACAGTCTTTCCTTCGGAGTCTCTCTCTCTCTCTCTCTCTCTCTCTCTCTCACTTTCTTTCATTTTCACCTTGTCTAGTTCACATGCTCTCTCTTCATCTTTCTCTCTCTTTGACTCACAATACACAAGTGTGTGTGTGTGTGTGTGTTGTATCCTGTGGAGAGGGGTATGTCAGGCTCTTCCCTTCTGAGCTCTTGCAGCTGCATTAGTCACTCTGTTTATGTATTGTACTAACAGAACTCCATTGTCTGGATGCGTTTCTTCTGTCTTGTGTTCCTCTGAAGTGGAGGAGCTTGTCTTCTCTGGCCACTCTTGGGCCTCATTTGATGAAACACTGGCCTCTAGTGGCCATTGTTGAGTAAAACAGTCTGTGTTTCTGTGCGTGTGTGAGTATAACAGTCTGTATTTCTGTGCATGTGTGTTTGTGTGTAGGTATTGGGGTGCCCATCATGTTGGCCTATGTTTACGGGGTGGTGCCCATCTCGCTGTGCCGCAGCGGGGGATGTGGCGTGTCGGCGGGCAACGGCAAAGGGGTGCGCATCGAATTTGATGACGAGAACGACATGAACGTCGGCAGTGGAGCGGCTGCAACTGGTGAGCATCAGTTCACAAGCACAAGGGCAAACTGCAGCTTGAGCGCATGCAAAGCAATACAGAATGGAGAAACTGATCCTTGCAGACAAAACAATGATTTCAGTTTGTGTTGTATTTAGTGTCTGGATACGTTTGTCATTTCAGATTTGAACATTTGTGTGTGCTTTTAATGTTGAATACGTTATATTGCCCTTTAGCGATCAATAGAGTACTTTATCGATCTATTTATCTTGGCGAATTCAGAGGCTGAAGTTTGACACAGTAGTTGAAAAAAGCAACATCTGTTTGAGTGTCTCTCTGTCTCCTGACCTTCTTGTGTGTGTGCCTGCGTGTGTGTGTGCCTGCGTGTGTGTGCCTGCGTGTGTGTGTGCCTGTGTGCCTGTGTGCGTGTGTGTGCCTGTGTGTGCCTGTGTGTGCCTGTGTGTGCCTGTGTGTGCCTGTGTGTGCCTGTGTGTGCCTGTGTGTGCCTGTGTGTGCCTGTGTGTGCCTGTGTGTGCCTGTGTGTGCCTGTGTGTGTGCCTGTGTGTGCCTGTGTGTGCCTGTGTGTGCCTGTGTGTGTGTGCAGACACCACGTCGGTGGCGGACCCGCGGCACAACCACAGCCTGGGCGAGGGCAGCGTGGGCGGCCTGACGGGCAGCCTGAGCGCCAGCGGCAGCCACATGGAGCGCATCGGGGCCATGCGGGACAACCTGAGCGAGACGGCCAGCACCACCGCCCTGGCCGGGGCCAGCATCACCGGCAGCCTCTCGGGCAGCGCCATGGTCAGCTGCTACAACAGGTCAGCCGAGAGGAGCAAGACCAAGCCCTGGTGCTTGTGTGTGTGTGTCTTCAGTGTGTGTGCTCCTGTTCCAAGTTCCAAATTCCAATTATCAGCCGCACCTTGTCAGAGCTGTGAGGAGCTGTTAGACTGTTCAGTGAGACTAACGAGGGCTAAAAGGCTGCCAGTGAGCAAGAGTGCTTGTACTTAATATTCAATAAACAACCTTTTTCTGTGGTGTCTTGATTACTTGTATTACTGTCTGTGGATCTGTGCAGTGACATGCCTTTACATGTGAAAGAGTTGATGTATCTTGAGACCAAGCAACAGGTTGAGTCCTTATGAGGACACTAGTGCGAGTTGAGCAGTAGTAAGGTTGACTCCTTATGAGGACACTAGTGTGAGTGGAGCACTAGTAACTGTGCTTGAGTCCTTATGAGGACACTAGTGTGAGTTGGGCACTAGTAACTGTGCTTGAGTCCTTATGAGGACACTAGTGTGATTTGGACACTAATAACTGTGCTTGACCTCTGACCTCTTCTGCGTTAGGTTGGAGGTGCAGGCGGACGTCCAGAAGGAGCGCTGCAGCCTGAGTGGAGAATCTGCCACCGTCAGCCTTGGGACAATCAGTGACAACGCCAGCACCAAAGCCATGGCCGGCTCCATCCTCAACGCTTACACACCCCTGGACAGGTGTGTGTCTCTGTGTGTGTCTCTGTGTGTGTCTCTGTGTGTGTCTCTGTGTGTGTCTCTGTGTGTGTCTCTGTGTGTGGCAGTTTATCACTTATGGATGCTTTCATAAGATGCAGCAAAATGCCCAAGTTATTTTATTGTCTGATGGATGTTTTTAATTGTGTATGTGTGTGTGTGTGTTCCATCCAGGGACAGTAATGGAGTGGAGGTGCAGGTGGACGTGGAGACCAAGAAGCCTCAACACGTCAGCGGTGCGGACGACTCCGGAAGCCACACCTCCCGTTGTGCCTGGACCTGCCAATCATCCACCACTAACTCCACCTTCTGCTCCGCACGCTGGGCCAAAGACCCCTCCTCCTCCTCCTCCTCTTCGTCCTCCTCGTCTTCATCCTCCTCGTCGGGGAAGAAGCATAAAGGCAAGCTGAGGAAGAAGAGCGGCGGTGGCGGCGGCAGCGGCGATGCGGTCGGCGGGGGGACGCAGATCAACGAGACGCAGCAGGAGCCAGACGCCCAGCTGCTGGAGTGCCGTAGCGTCCACTCCAGCGGGCCGGACTCGCCCTCGCTCAGCGGCAGCCTGCCTTCCGTGGCCGACTCCCACTGCAGCCAGCTGTCCGAGCTGAGCGCCGCGTCCGAGCTCGGCCCCCCGGAACCGCCCGCCCCCGTCCCCGCCCCCGCCCGGCCCCCGGCGCAGCTGCAGCAGCACGGCCGCTTCTCCTCCGTCAGCCCCCTGCCCGAGGTGGAGCACGACCGGCTGGAGAGCTGCCCGGAGCCGACCGGCGGAGCTCGCGTTGGCGGCGGCGGAGGGGTCCTTCTCACGGCTGCCCCGGGGTCCCCGCGCTCCCCCGAGGCGCCCACGCTGTGCCTGATCGCCGAGGAGAACGTGAGCGTGGTGCAGTCGGCTGAGCCGAACTCCTGCAGCGGGGGAGACCACGAGGAGCAGCAGAGGGGAGCCAACGTCAACAACAACAGCAGCAGCAGCAGCAGCAGCAGCCCCAGCTCACAGCGCCACCTGTGGGCCAGCAGGGGCAGCTGCATTCAGAGCGATCTATGAAGCAGACTTGAAAATATACATGTGCACACATACACGGACACACACCACAAGTGCTGTAAAAAAGACAACCCCCATCCCCCTCCCTCCCCCCCACACACACACCCCTCCACACACACACACTCACACGCATGCACGCACGCGTCCCTCTCTGCACAGACTGACAGCACTGCAGTGCCTCACTGAGCTGGTGGCCACCAGTCCCCACGCTGCCCCAAGCTGGCACTGACTTGCAGCAGCAGCAGCAGGGGGTTTGGCTCTCTTAACCTTTTCCCCATTTCTCTCTCACTTTGCAGCCCCATACAAGTCTTTAGCTAAGCAGCAAAGTGCTAGCTTTCCAGCATACGCTGTGTGTCCCAGCTGGGGATCCTTGGGAGGATGTCGACGCAAGAGCAGGAGCTGGCAGTGCTTCTGTGAGCCCAGTGAGCTTGGATGTGCTGGCGTGGTGATGCCAAAGTGTAGCAGGCAGACACTAGGGCACCGCACTCTACCGGACTGTATTGGACACTGACTGGAGGTTGCGCCATCTCCACACTGTTGGGACAGAGAACCACTGTGTCAGCAGCCACACACACACACACACACACACACACACACACACTTTAAGGCTGTGTCTGGGGGCTTATCTTAACCCACACACACACACACATGCAAAGACCTTGTTTTCAGCTCTCTCCCAAACAGGCTCCATGTTAATCTTCATAGGGACCATGCAATAATTTTTGTTATGATGAAAAAAAATGTTTTTTTTTGTTAGTATTCTTTTTTTCCCCTTTTTTTGTAAATGATCTCCACTGTTTTGTGAAGTCCATTTCATAATCTCTTATTTATTTTTTTCCCCCCCTTCACATTATTCTTTTCCTAAATGGTGGTTGGTCTGTGGCTATGCACCACCTGTTGTTGTGTAACGAGGAGTAGCACGACCGGGCTCCGAGAGCAGGAGGGGTCCGTGCCGGATGGGCGCCGGATCAGAGAGGACTTCTCCCCGGAGTCGGATGCTTTTTGGGCCAGGGAGGGCTGCCAGTGCGAGCGTTGGCGACCTCTCCCCAGCAGAGGCAGGATGGGACTCGGTTCACCTGTCGTACAAGGCTCTCATAGTAGCAGCAGCGGGTCTCCAGTAGCCAGGCACAATTATGCGATAGGGTGATGACCAAAACTTGCCTGTTTTCTCTGCCAAGCGCAAAAAAAATGACGATTTAAAAAAAAAAAAAAAAGAGAGAGAAGGTGTTGAGGCTTCTGCTTAATTCCACTTCAAATCTTTATCTGCAAATTCATGGTGCCTTTTGGAATGTAACTTTTTGTTTACTTTTCGCTCAATAAGTCTGCTCCTTATGATTTGCTACAGTTTAAAAGAAAATGGATAGAACACTTTAGCTGAATGTCTCTCACTTACTAAAGTTTGGAAACCGACATCTTGAATCAAAAAGACTTGCGTGAAATCGCCTACCAAAGACAGCGCTCAGCTCAGGCCCCTTGCCCAGTCGTACTACTTGATGTCAGTCTTTACCTCCAGAGACTGACAGTAGCGCAGCACAGCTGCGGCAACACCTGAAACCGACTCCAACATGCAGAACTATCCTGACTGCTGTTAACTTTTTTTTTTGTTTGTTTGTTTGTTTGTTTGTTTGTACAAGCTTTCCAAAGCCCACTTGGGAGTCTGTGAAGCCAGGTTGATACAACATTATGGCCTAGACACCGGCACTGTTCACTTGTCACAATTTTTCGGTGTACAAGTAAGTGTCAAAATGGGTGGAGAAGACCTGTGAAACCCTGTTCGTATTTTGTAATTGCGCTTTTCCTTACTGATCTGGGTTGAGGCGTGTGTGGGTGGCACACATCTGCGCTCCCAGCTGTTCTGTTGGAGGGCCAGTCCTGTGTCTGGCGCCCTCCCTTGCCCCCTCATACACGTGCAGTTATGTGCTCCAGCTTCTGGTATCATTTCTAATATTGGATCAGAAAAGCGTATGGTGTTGGATTTCTTTTTTTTTTTTCAATTTGCTTTATAATATGCATGTCAAATGCATATCTGAAATAAATTTGAGAAAAAAATTGACGTTCGTCTGTTTTTGTTTATCTTCGTGTCTTAGGAGATATCAGACATACTGTACATATATACACATAATGGTAATAAAAGTATACAGGTAAGTAAACAGACTCAAAGGATCTCAAGAAATAAAATGTTTTATTTCTGTGGCAGCTCCAACCACATAACATATGGTTGAGCATGAACGTCCTTGTTGTATATAGAAATATGACTCGATAAAGAATCTGTTATTCCAGTGTATCCTTAAATTAGAATTTAAACCTGCACCATTTAAAATACAATTTTTACACATTTCTGTCTTAAAGCTACAGTCATAAAATAATGAATGCTTTTCACTGAAAACCAGTGGAGAATAATGAATACCATGAGAAGCTTGCCAACATACAGCTTCTCTCTCTCTTTCCCTCTCTCTGCGAGCATCTGTGATCTCACCAGAGTCAAATCAGCGTACATTCAGTAGGATAAAACAGCCATCCAAACAAATAATTCTCTCTGACATTTCACTTAAAACCGAGTCATGAAACATGAAACATGTAGAGCCTGTGTGTCTCCTCGGGGAAGACTGGGGGAGGACTGCACTGAAACCTGCGTTCTGGAGTGTGGAGGGTCCAAGGCACACATCTGAAGGATGCCGCTCGGCGCCTGTTGTGCGTATGCATTATGCACTATTGCTTTTCCCAACTGAACTCTCCCTTCCACAGAATTGATGAACCAGCAATGTCCAAAAGAAATATCCGATCGCTCCTTGCCATTTCATCAGTATTACTGGGTTTACCCACTACCTAGGTATGTCTGTCTGAGACTAAAGCTTACAGGTAAATCACGTCACAGCCTCTTTAAAGCTGCCTGAGCTAACTCAAAAGTGGTTGACATGAGATTTAATCAAATGAAAAATTGTGCGCACAACGGACACATCCCAGCCACCCAAACACCTGAACCATATGCGAAGATAAGATGGCCGCCTACGGGATCCCCTGAGTACTTCATAACACAACTCCGTGCCTGATCAGCCATAGCCATGGATAGATCTAGTACTCCACCAGTGGTCCACTGTGGTCCCCTCCGTGCTAAGCTAACTGGTGAAGACTCTTGCGGTTGCCCGGATCAGTGCCATATCCATGTGTCTTATAAGTACCGGGATCATCTTTGGAGGCTAAGTCAGCTATGTGGTCTGTAGTGGAGCAGAACAGATCTATGGAAGGTTCTTAGCCAAGGGGAAGCCACATGGAAATACAGAAGAACATGAGAAGGATGAACTGAACTATGGCAATTGAGTCTCTGTGTGTGTGTGTGTGTGTGTGTGTGTCTGTTTCCCTTATTCTCTTTCTTACCCCCCCAGGCTACACTCATGCACCAGCACAAGGCTTCTCTTTCTTCTCCTGGCACTCAAGGATATGCTGTTTTCAGCAGATGAAACAGCCAACACCCCCCCCCCCCCAATCCCCACCTACACCACCACCCCCCCACCCTGCTGTCTTACCCCCCATCCTGCACAAAACATCGACTGCCAGACAAACAACACTGTCCCAGGAGTGTCCAGTCTGTCTCATCCCGCCCGTTGACCAGCGCACTCCCCGCGTTTCCTTGAGTTTCCTCGACATGGCTTAAACACAAACATGGCTTCTTCCGGCGAAGTTCATTTGGTGTGTGCGCGCACCGCAGTATCCACCGAGTGTGTCCACACGTACGGCTGTCGTCCCGTTAGTTTCAAATTCCTCTCGTGGTTAATGCGTGTGATCTTGTTTAATAGTGCCTTTGATGCGTCTGGTTAGTTATTGGTATTGCTTTTGGGGCGCGTCTGTGGAGCTCTAGGTGGATTGGGGATGGTCTGTTTTGCATAGATCCCTCTGTGGTGAAGCACATGCAAGAGGGCGGCGGGGGGAGTGGTCAGATGTATTTATTTGCTAGGTTCTGCACGTCGTTCTGCGAGAAGTCCTCGCTCTCCACCGCCGACAGGTGCTCAAACAGCTGAGTCATCTGCCGACGCTCGTCTTTGTCCAGCAGCATGAGCACCACCTGGAGACAGAGAGAAGAAGAAGTCACCTTTCAGATTCAGTGTCATTCGGGTAAGCCTGCTACAGGTAATGTCGATACTGGCTCAAGGACATGACGAATAGATTCAGGATTCCTGGGTGTTTTTCATTGGCAACTTTAATTAAGACACCTTAGGAGGACATTTTATTTTATTCTCCAGGTCAGTGTCAATATTCAGTCTTTTTTGTATGTGATAAAGCAAAGAATTACACACAAATGATACTCTCTAGGAGTTCAGGTGTGGGCAGGGAATATCAGTGGATGACACTATCTTGGCACAAGCTGAGTGTGTATTCCTTTGCCACGTCAAACATACCCCAGCATACTACACTTCACCTGGTCCTATTGTATTCTGTATTGTATTGTTGACCAGAAACCATTCTTTCCAAATCTGCACCATGAAATCCTGGATCCAAATAACATGCAAACCATCCCTGAACAAACTAGTTGCAAGTGCATGGCTCCCAGCTGAAGGGGTGTAGTGGTCAGCAGGAGGAGCATGGGAGGCCAGAGCCGTGTGATGCTACGTACCGAGAAGCGCTCCGCGGTGTGGAGGTGGTTGAGGTGCTGGTACACCAGGCCCGGCTCTTTGTCCAGGAGCTGACCGTCCAGCGCCTGCATAATGAAAGCGATGGTGTGACCGTCCAGATGGCTGCTCACGTAAGACGGGAGCGTTTCCGGGGCGACGAAGCGGAGGAGGTCGGCGCAGGCTGCCGTATCGTCATGGGAACGGGCCGTGCTCAAAGCCTGTCCAAACTCATAGGCGTTGGCGGGCTGGGTGATGGCGGTCGGCCTGGCCTGGTCCACATGGTTCTGTTCGGTTGTGGAGTCCGGCTTTGTGGTGGCGGCTGCTTCTGTGTCGTCCACCTGGAGGATGAGACCGTAAGGTAAAGTTCCCATGGTTACGGTGCTGTTCATTAGCACATTTGAGTGGGTATTTAAGATAAAGATTATTCCTCAGATATGATTCAAAACTGTCTATCAAATCTTCTAAAAAACACCTAATTTTTCACAAATGCATTCAATGTTACTTGTCTAGAGCTGGGGCTTCGCAAATGATGTGTGTGGCTTTAGCGGTAGCAGACCAAGTGGGGGTGAAAATGCTAGCTCTCTGGCCGTGAGCCTGTCTATCTGGTCCACAGCTGTCTACTGTCAGTGGAATCATCTCTCCATTAAATCCACGTCATGTAATCCACACCAGTGGTGGAAAAGTCCTGCTTCAGAAAGTCAAAATCCAACCATGTTTAGGTTTTACCTGTGCACGTAACACAGGCGCTCTCACAACTCTACCTAGCTGAAGAGCTGCGCTAATTAGAACCAGCTGGTTTAAATGAATGGTTGGCACAGATAGGGTGGTAGAACTTTTACTTTCTGAAGCTGGACTTTCTGCTCCATACCAGTCGGTTTTTGACTCAAGATGAGTCTGTTGGCGGTCAGTAAAGCGTTGAAGTTTCACACTACAATAGCGTAACTCCAGCATCAGCAGTGAGCTGGCGGTTGGCTGAGTGAGAGGCGCGTGTGCTGAGTGTCCAGTGGAGGCGCACCTCTGTGATGGGGACGCTGCGCCGGGCTTTCCCCGGGGAGGCTGCTGTGGCCAGACTCTGCCTGAGCAGCTCCGTCACCTCCTGCAGCTCCCGCTCCGCCTCCGCCACGCTGGAGTCCAGACGCAGCACCTCCTGCAGGTCCGTACTGCACGCCAGGTAGTCCTGCACACACACACACACACACACAAACACAAATAGGCACACACACATACATTTAGGCATACATACAGATTGAAATTGAAGATTGATATCGAAATAAGAAAGTTGATATCAGGTAAACAAGTCTATAAATGCATCCTTGCTTGCACAAAAATTGTATTCCACATGATCAAGGGGGAGTGGGACAGAGTGTCTGTATGGCATGAACCACTGGTTTGCTGAGGTACCTTGAGGCCCTTGTTGGCCATTGCTCGTCTGTAGAAGGCCTTCTTGTTCTGGGGCTCCAGGGCCAGGGCCGCATCACAGTCCCGCTTGGCCTCCGCAAAACGATCAAGTTTCACTAAACACAGAGCTCTGCAACACAGACAGGGGACCAGGGCAGGGCAGTTAAAAACAGTCCTTACACACCGATCCTAGTGGAGCAATAAGAAACACTCAGGTACATAGGCATCAGAGTCAGAGAGTTGCAAGCTATTTGCCAGCCTTCAACTTTTTCAGTGGGTTAAAAACTGCCATCTAGTTTGAAGGATGTTTCCTAACTACTAGGAACCTTTGACTTGGCTGTGCTTATGGAAAAATCAGCTCCAAGGGTGTTGTGTGGAAAAAGTGACCCTTTCCCTCATCATCTGTTGTGCCTCTCTTTGTTTGGCCTTGGTGTGTGCTGCACACACACACACGCACACACACACACACACACACACACACACACACACGCGCACGCAAAAGTAAGCTGTTGTACATAGACTCCGTCAACCCACTCAGGACGCCAAAACAAAGGTGTTGCCGGTGACTCATGTGAATAGCCTTTCCTCCATAAACACACACACACACACACACACACACACAAGCATACACAGTCACTCCTCACAGTCCCTGATATTATAGGCGTGCGGGGGTGGATTAAGCAGGCCTTGGGAGGGCCGGACACACTCGGCCCCCACCCCTCTCTCACCAGGACAACACACAGCTGCCAGTTTTCGAGCGCCAACAAAGAGAGCGAGAGCCCGCGAGGACAGGTGGGGGGGATCAGGTGGACGCTGCCTGCTTCAGCCCATTAACCATGCAGACAGGGACATGAGCGCTCCATTCATCTGCATGAGAGATCTACAGGCGGCTGGCTTTATCTGATGCAGCGTGTGTGTGTGTGTGTGTGGGTGTGTGTGTGTGTGTGTGTGTGTGTGTGTGTGTGGGGAGGGGGGGGGGGGGGGGTACCTGTTGGTGTAGACGGTGCACTCGTTGGGCTTCAGTTTAAGGCATTCGCTGTACTTCCCCACCGCCTCCTCGTACCGGCCTTTCTTCACAAACTCGTTTCCGTCCGACTTGAAGAGTGCGAAACGTGCTTCCGCTTTTCGGGCTGAAAAGAAAAGCGGAACTACATCAGCGGCAGAGAAGAAATAGAGAGTGAGACGTGAGGAACACACGGTGTCTGTGCTTCTGCACGGGGAGTTTCGCTGTCTGTTGTTCTCGCTACGGAAAAAACCCAAATCAATAGTCCTGAAGGGCTCGCCTCTTTCCCAGAAACGACCACCGGGTCAACCGACCGTTTCTCTCTCTGACTGGCCGACCTCAGCTCTGAGCGTCAGCTATTTCCCAGAGTTCCAAGCCACAGGAAGTGAGCCGTTTGTCACCGTGACGCGGACAATCAATGGTGCCGACGGTAAGCTCTGACTAAAAGCTGCCAGCGCTGTTTTTCTGCAAAAGGGAGATTTGAAAAGAAGTGCAGCCAGTCCAGCCTTGGGGCTTTGGGGGAAAGTGCTTTGTCAGGGAGTGCTGCTGCTTTGGCCCTTTCACCTAAATTACTTCCTTAAC